>NW_008623653.1:19035-72057 GCF_000691845.1 Merops nubicus | reverse complement strand
AGGGAAAGATAAAAGTTGGTACAAAAGAGGTTCTTAGCACTAACCCCTGCAACTCTGCCCTGAACCCTACAGCACTACTGTAAATAAGAAATTACGCCTCTGATTTACAGCTTTTCTTTCTCCTTTGTGTGTCTCAGAAAACCAGAGGCCCTGATTAGCATTTAGGCATAAGCACTGTGGCTGGAGCACTTAACTCCCACTTTTTGCTGGTGAATTAACAGCATGTGATGGAGTGCCCTTAGCAGCAGATCGATCCTTGGCCAGGCTGGCAGAAGAGCTCTGGACTGAGCAGTGGCCATCAGAACATGTGGCTGCTTTGCCCATGGCCTGCGTTTCCTTCTGTGGTCAGAAAAGGCTTGACTGCCAAAGGGTGTGCAGCAAACTCGCAAAGGGCTTTAAAGAATTTAAATCACAAGAAACCCGCCTCAGTTATGCTATCCATATACCAATACTGGTACTGAAGACCACTTAACAGTAACATGTAAAATCAGCAAATCAAAGCTTAACAAAGCTTTCATTTTTCATCCTAAAAGTTTCATTATGCTATTGGCCTGAATTTTTTTCCTGCAGCTGCTTACTTTTGTTGCCTTAATTTGCTTTGAGGTATAGGCATGGCAGAAATAGTCAATAGTAGAGATTTCTAACAAAACTAAGCATCTCTCTGAGAACCTGTCAGAACAACTTGTATAAAGCAGAGGAGGGTCAAGGATCTTCCTAACCATTGCACTTAATTAGGTTTTACGTGAAATTAAATTATTTTTCTACTGTCTCGGTGTGGTTAATGGCCAGGAAGTGTCAGTCTTCTGATGATGATTTCCCAAATATTTGATGAAGTTCATATAAGATCTACACACAGTAGTTTGGCACTCTAAAATAAAATGCCATTATAAACAGAGATATCAATCTCTCAGTGTACCAATGCCCCTTCTAAAATTTTCCACTTGCAGATATAACTATGCAATTTCCCCTGAGGGCTGGTAGATCTGTAAATGTAGGTCTGAGGGAAGAATTAAGTCTAGGCAGTATCACTTTATCTAACTTAAATATAATACTGGCTGCTTGTGGTGTGCTGTTTGTGAGGGAAGAGCCAGTCCAGGCAGAGAGATTGAATTTTCTGTTGTATTGCTTACCATTGTATATGTGCATCTTGCAAACATTAATGGACTTACTGGATTTTTTCAATGTATATTATTTCCCATATGCTTGTATGAAAGACATTTAAATGACTTATATTTGAGGTTAAAATGTGTAGTTGAAAATAGCACTGATTACTAAAGCATGGTCCCACAGATACTGACTTAGAGAGGACAATCAGGAGGCCAGTTCCTGCCATTGATATTTATATGAACTTTGGTAAGGTGACTAATCTCTTCCTTGACTTCCCCACCTGTAAATAAATACAGCAGTCTCTACTCGCCTTAGTAAAGCACTTTGGGGTGTGAAGTTAAGCTAGCTAAATGAGGGATTATTTATGTGCTTGTAATCTGTCTTATTAGTTGTGTACCAAACAGACATGGACTTCAGTGATCCAACACTGGATTCTTTAATTTTTTTATTTTTTTTTTTTTTAGCTCTGGATCCCGGATTTGCTTTGGAAACTGAAATTTTAATAAATCAGGAGCTTTCAGCAGAAAACAATGAAAAATAAATAATGTCCCATTCCTTCCTCAAATTCTCAACTTGCACAGAGTAAAAATATGTTTTGTAAACCCAAGCTGAGACTTGCATAAGGAACAAAAACTGCAATCAGCAGCTTTGCTGGGTCTCAGGTCTTGTTCCTAAGGATGTGCACAACTCCAACCCTTTGGGCTTGCACAGTTGGTTTTCCTAGTGTATGACATTAAACGTATCAGAACTGGAAAGCTTCCATCCTTTCTTCCACCCAGCAGCACTTATATATGACAGGCAACTTTGGGAACAAGAACCACTACTTTCTGGAGTTAGAGAAATCGTCCACATCCACAGGGCATATAGTACCAATGAATAACATCAGACAACTTGGAAATTTAAGAAAGACTTACAAAATCACACAAAGAAACTGTTTTTTTAAATCCAGTAAAGAGAGATCAGAAAAAATCCAAAGATATTTTTAAAGAAGCCCTTTAAAGAAGGGCTCCATCTAAAGGAGCAAAAGAGACAAACTCAAGGACATGGAGTGTTCCAAGTGAGGTGTGAGATGAAGGGAAGGGTAGAGCTGGTTGGAGATGCACTTTGGCTAATGGTACACTTTGACATGCATTAATTTTTGAGAACAGAAAGACCACTACATCCTTATTTTTGACAGGCATTTTGATGAATAAAATTCAATGGAGAGTATAAATTTTTAAGGAGAGGTTACAAGGAATGGGAACAAAAGAAGCTGAGAACCCTGAGTGCCTCAGACTGAGGCACAGAGTAGAAAATAGAAACTCTTTCTGTAGAGGAGGAGGAAGACATGAAAGGCAAGGGGGCCAAGGAAGGAAGATAGAAAGTGCTTCTATGTATCTGAGATAGTATGAGAGACAGGGACAGTGGGGTTGTAGCAGAAGTGAATAGGGGAATTTAGTGGTGACAGAGAGCAGAGGTGGAGTAGAGTGTGGGCTGGAGCTCAATGAAGAGCTCTCAGCCTGGGAAAATACTTAGAGCCATATTGGTCTAAGTGAGGGATGACATTAATACCTTTGCAAGCATTCTTCCTTGGAGAAATAGTGTTTTTCCAGTGTAACTCATAATGCTTTGAAAGCAGTAAATAAATTATTGAAGGTGTGTTCTTCTAACAGGCTTACTCAGAAAGTGTCCTTGTGAGAGTCAGTGCACGTACAAATCAATGCTCTCACTGCAACAGGTCAGTTGTGGCACCAAGAGATTCCATGTAGAAAATGTCTGTGACAACAAAATTTATTATGGGAATGGAAGTTACGAGGTAAAAGAACAATATCAGTTACCCACTGCAGATCAGACCTATCCACCTATGGAAGTTTAACAAGCATGAAAACACACAAAAGAAACACATTTCCCACACTTAAATCCCTCTTAAATCCACTGACAGTTATAAGCTGAATTTCTTTACCAAAGTCTTTGACCGTAAATTCCTCCTGAGAGGGATCAGGAAATAATTGGAAACTAAATCACAAGTATCAGACTGTGATATCACTTGATTCACAGGAGAGAATGAAATCTCTCACTTCTATTGACCACTGTCCATTCAGGATTCTGCTCACAAAAAAATTATCATATATATACAGAATGAGAAATTTCCTTATCATTTTTATAACTAGACAAATATATTACAGAGAATGTGAATTCAATTGATCAGTTATTTTTCTCTTACATGAAACAAAACTCAGATTCTCAGTAGGTAACTTCTTCTTACGGGTTTGCTCTCTTTTTGGGTCCAGGAGCAAAGAGGTCTTTTTAATGATGCTCCATTTTCCTCCCTCACAGGCCATAACATTGCTCACAGAACACAATACAGCTCTATTATATTCTAAATCCGAACATATGACACTTTTCCAGTTTAAAGTATTCTTGGCTGCTTTAATTAGGTAACAGGAATCTAATTAAGTAATTTCTTGACAGGTTTTGTGGTTTTGTTTTAAACTGGTATAATAGAAATCATGAAGAACTGAGAATAAATTTGGAAAGTCCAGATACATAAAAAGAATACTGGAGCTTCATTTAGAGGTTTGGTTGTTTTTTTTTCCCCCACACATACTGAATTAGCACCTGGCAAATAAACAGGGATTCAGGCTTCAGTCAGTGTCGTCAGGAGGAGACATGGTTAATGTTCACCAATGGAAGGTTCAGTCTAAAGGATAATTCCATCTGTTCAGATATGTATATAGACTTTCTGAATGAAACCTTAGTTCTTTAAGGAGAGAGACTTTTGGGAAGTCCATCTGCCTGCAGAAAGCCCCTTTCAGCATCAGAGCTTTAGGTCTTTAGTCTTTACCCAGGGCAAAATGTCATCCACTCACAGGAAATTCTGCAAGATTTGGCCTGGCTATACTGCTGAAATATGGAGGAAGAAACACCAAGGGATTTATCTCCCAAATGCTCTTATTAGCAGAGCTCTTTCTAATGTTTGTTAGCACAGCCTCCCAGCCAAGCTGATATAATAAGCCGAGCTACCCCAAAGGTGTCATTACATGAGGTCAGAAGAGCAGGGAGTGGAAGGGGGCTGGTTACAGCCAGGATGCTAACTGCTTGATGCTGTTAATCGCCTTTTCCCTTAGTCTCCACTGTTGTGCAAACGGTGTGACCATGCTGAGGAAAGCCTTGTGGTTGTTTTAGAGTAAGATCAAAATTCATCTGCCTCTCTTCTCCCACTGGATAATGTTAATGCACTCGGAGCATCTACACAGGGAAAGATGTGACCTATTGTAAAAGATTTGGCCTCTGATACCGCCCATGGGCTCTGCAGTGGAGTCATCCAGCAGAGGCTTATCTCATCCAGCTAAGCACTCTGCTCGCTTTCTTCTTGGCAAGAGCAAGTAAAAGCCTTTTCTGTAGGGTTTCAGTCAGGCACTGGAGGAACAGAAGAGGTCAGAGAGGCAGGCTTTTACACAAAGAAACTCAGTGAGAGGCTGGTATAATTGTTAGAGAAAGTTTCTTGTTGAGAGTTTGGAACTTTCCTTGGGAAAACAAAGCTGAGAAGTTTCAGATAAAAATCATGGGGGGCTGATAGGGCTTTGACTTTTGTTAGTTTTGGCCATAGTGGCTAAATTTTCCTTTAAAAACAATAAGCACAGTACTCTTTAATTTCTCAGATAGTGTAAATAGCCCGTGAGCCACATGCCTGTAACAGGTTTTAGTTAAAGAATGATTTAAACAAGAATGGTTTGAATCTGAAAGCAATGAGCCTGAAGAGAGACTTGAAAGACAAATGTTACTGTTATTCTGGTACCTTCTTATAATCTTGTCCCCACCCCTGCATAAACAGTGCCACTGGTGAGAGCAAGGTAGATGAAGGGAAGTATGGATACAGCCTTTCACATGCAAACTTTAGTGCAGGACACCCCCAAGCTAGAGACAAATCAGGTAATGCTGCTGCTGTGAAATAGCTCAGCTGGTTTCATTTCACTATTTTTGATGAGATGTCTCCATGGCCAAACAGTGCTATATCCATAAGCAAAGTTTTCTCGCTCAAAAAATGTTAAAGAAATGAACCATTTGCTGAGTTCTGATCAATACACACAATGATGATATACACCTGGAAAAGGAAAATAGTTTTCCTGGCTCTGGCTCCACTTAGCCATCTCCTGTGATGAAGAGGAGGATGGCTCTCTCCTGCTGCAGGGCTGGGAGATACTTGTGTGCTTGGGCAGTGGGAGGCAGAGCTCTGCTCCAGGCCTTGTGGTGTGCTAATTGTGCAACAAGGCAGAGAGCCTGTTTAAAAGCCTTACATCTAAATGGCAGAGACCCACGCAATTTCAGGAACTAGGAAAATAAATTGAAATCTTCAAAATTATTCTTCATTCTCCTGCCACTGAAATTTTCTGAAAATTTGGTTTCAGTCATTTCCCATTTCAATTTTTTTTTTCAGTAAAATAAGGACATTTACAAGCTTGCCTCTCTGTTTTTTGACCATCACTGTATTTGGCATTGGCATTTGTAAAACAAACTCACTAAAATCTGATTTCATAATATGATTTGTTTCTTTTCTGCTGCCAAAACTGCCTTTCCTTTTGTCTAGAAGAAAAAGTAAGATCAAAAACTATTTAATGTTTTTTTTTTTGCCAGAGTTCTAACTACACATTGGTAGACAGCTAACATCTCATTGCTTTTTACTAAACCACTGAGGTAAGAAAAGGAAAGAATTCCAAAAAGACAAACATAAAAAATGCTTATGTAGTTAATTGTTTGACTTTTGCTTGCTGGTTTTTATTTGCCTGTATCTATCAATGGAATGCATTTATGGATATAGATGTAATTACATTTAGTTACAAAAAAATATCCTGGTAAGCCCTCCTGGAGTAAATATATGTTTCTTAAAGCCTTCACAGTGCAAAAGCACCTCATTAAATTCCAGTATTCCAGCTGCTGTGGTAAACATAGCTGGAGGGCCTGCTCCCCTCCTCAGTCAAGTGCTGACAAGAGAGTGAGCACATTGCGGTTTTGCTGCAGCTCTCACACTAATCAGCATCTAAATTACTGCCTGGCCCTCTAGGGAACACTAATAACAGGATTTGTATAGGAAATACTAATGAAAACATAGGGGAGAGAGGAATTTGCTATATACACAAGCATTTGCATGCTTATTCTATCAGGTGTTTGCAGCGAAGTTATGTAGCATGGGAAAGGTCCCACGTTAGCCTGACAGCACTGTCACCAAGAGACCTCTCCTCACTCTGGCTCAGAGATCATAGGGTAGCTTCTTCCAGCTAGCTCCTGACTGCAACCAGTCCTTCATAGTTTCCTAAAATGCCCCAGGACAGATGTATCAGCTGTTTGTACATTTTAAATTTTCTTTCTAGCTAAATAGGCCCATTTTTATTTGCCGAGCTCTGTGTTTCCCACCTTTAATATTCAAGTAGCTATTAGTTGTACTGAGAGTAGGGGCAACAGTCTCCTTTGTTGGACCAAATCCTACCTAACAGTACCCTAAGTCAACCTCTAAATGAAAAGAATTTTCATATCCTTCATCCCACCGCACACAACAGCGTCTGGTCCAAACATCATCTGTATCTCTGAACATCACACAGACAGTATCCAAGGACCCACTGTCAAGTGCACAGCCATATGAATATGAAATAAAACCACCTTTCATAAATTACACAGATAGAAATTTCTTTAAAACATAGACTCTGAGACAACAATCTAGTTTGGAAAAAGCTGAAGATATTGCAAAATCCAAACATGAATGTAAATGTATTTGTTTACATCACAAATCTCAGAAAGGGAGCTGTAGTGCCTGATTCACCATCTTGTTATTTCAATTTCATGCCAGACTCATGGAAATCAGTCTAATTTCACTGGCATCGAACTAGAATACAACAGTGATGAATCAGGTCTGCAGCCTTACCACAGAGCAGTCATGAGTTATTACAAGTACAAAATCATCCCTTTCTTATGCATTTTGTTTTCAACTTTTCATTCTCCCTCCCTACAATACCCATAAAATAGAAATATGGAACAAAATCTAAATAAGTCCCAAAAATCAAAGATATCTTCTCAAAATATACATTCCAAGCTAATTAACATTTAATCCTTTATTTTCTTCCTTCTTTTTTTATAAGAACTGAGCTGTTCTGTCTGCCTTCTTGGAGTTACAATTCTGCCTGACTCCGTGGTGTTCCAGCTGCTGCCAGCTCTCTAAGGCTTTTTCTGATACTGTCCTGGCTTTGAATGACAGAATGTGGAAACCTTTGTCATGAAAAAAAACCTTCCATGCAGAAGTTTCTTTTCCTCATAGCACAAGAGGCCCTCTTCTGCAGCCCTGCTCCATGAGAGGGTTGGGTGAGTGAGAAGCATGGAGCAGACCTTCTTGACATGAAGTCCCTCATCCATCATATGGGGACAATTACAGACTTGGCAAGACTTGCCAGGAAAGTATAAACCCAGGGAGAAATACACTTGAAATAAACATTCTGTTTGGATAACAAATGTAAAGACTTTAAATCGCAATATAAACTGTTCTAGGCTTGAAGTAGCCTTCTTCTAGTTGCTCTCTAAGCAACACAAACTCCTGTTTGGTGAAAGAAACAGAGATGGCTTTCAAGGAATAATTGACCGAATAAGAGGAATTAGGAGGAGGTAAGCAAAATTCTTGTTCATATAATTTGCAGCTCACCAGTGTGGACTCATGGCATCAGAGATGGTAGGAACCTCTGGCAAGACCACAGGGTGTGACTGTGTGGAGAAGCTCCAGGTCAGGATCTGTCCTGTGTTACTTGAGAGCTCCCTTAAATTAACTTATTACAAAAGAATACCACTGAATTAGCAGCAAAGTACTTCTTTCCCTTTCCAGCACAACAAAACTAAGCTCAAGCAGAAAGAAAAAAAAAAAAAAAAAAAAAAAAAAAAAAAAAGAGAGAGAAAAAAAAGGTAAACTACTTTCTCATTCAATGAACTAGTTCTAGAGTTAGTGCAACTGGGAAAGAGCTTCATCCATATGTAAACTGGCTTCTTAATCAGAACTCCTACTCATTATCTAAACTAAGTGATGACAGTCACATTAATATTCATTCATCTTTGAAAAGTCAGGTTAATTCATTCAACAAACTAAAAATAAGTGAGAGAAATGGAAGAAAACTGCTGTGATCAGTGATGTGAAATCTAAAATCCTTGGCCTGTTGGGAAGGTTGATGGTAAACTCAAGTCTCAAAATGTGCAAAGTGAGACTTAAAAGATACATGATGATCTAGATATGATTCTATTCTATATCTATACACACCTATTTAGGATTATTCAAATCTCTCTTTTACATTGAAATATACCTAAGAAAAGTTCCTTTATTCTTGAAACAAATAAATGTACATCAGGGTGACCCTGATTTTCTGGCATGAGTCAGAAGAGGAACCTGACAGCAAACATTTCTGGGTGCCCCAGGTGGTGCTGGAGGGCTAAACTGAACTATAAGAAAAGCCTGGAAAAACAGAGTTTCCCAGAGATATGGAACAAGGCAAAGGACGAGGACTATAAAATTGACCTGAAGCACAGTGAGGTGTCTCAAAGTTTGTCCAACTGTGTAGAAGAATTCATCTCATTGTAATGTTACATTGACAAAGGATCTATTCTGACACAAAAGCAGACGTCAATAAAGATTACATTTGTGACACAGAGTAAGGGGCAGTTTCCACCCTCACAGCATAACCTCACCTGGCCTGAAACCTGTCAATGAGAGAAAAGACTCACATGAAGGAAATAGGAGGGCAGTGGAGATAAAGGTAGCTTTTGAGAGGTGAGTGAAGGGCCAGAGCTGTTGAGTGCCTGCCAGCAAATACTCAAAGAACCAGGTCCAAGGAACAGAAACGTGCCTCTAAAATGGAAGTGTCAAAGCAAAACATACTGCCAGACTATTAAGGTTTGTAAATAAAGGCTACTGTTTTGCTAATTGTTGCAAAAGCACATAGACAAAAACTTCCCATGTCACTTGCAATTAGTTTGTCCATTGACTCAGTCATAACAATGTATTAGTTTGTGGAAAGACTTAACGGAGTAAGTATTCTCAAATACAGAAGAAAGCTGTGTCTTGAGAAGACAGGTATCAAGAGTTGTGAATTCATCAGTAATAATTAATAGCATTAGTAATGTGTTACTTTCTAGCTGGTTTCTTGGTTTATATTCAGTCTACATTCAAATGACTTATTGAAGAGGTTGAAGATCTAAATACAGCTGAGGCAAAGATCATGAAAAAAATTCATGGTTACCAGAAATGCAACACTAACCAGTCCCCTGATATACATTTAAGCCATTTCCTAACAGCTTCATATGCAGGAATCAATTGTGATGGAAAGTGGCTCAGAACTGACCCACTGATTGCAGTCTTTGTAGGGGAGTTGCAGCTGCAATAGCTATCACTGCAAGCAGTTCCTTTCTCAGTTGTGAGCTGTAAAAGTATTCTGAGCTCTAAAATAAAAACCAGAAGCAGCAGCCAAAACTAAAATGTCAAACATTTCTTAGCATGCTATAGCTCATAAAACCATGCATGTGTGTATTGTACATTCTGGAAAGTGACATTTGCCAAGGGAGAAGAAAACAAGTAGAAAACAATAAAACTCTTCCTTAGCCAGTGATTATTATTGCTGCCTTTGCAGTTTCCTTCCTTTTGGAATAATACCTCAAGGATTTCAGTAAGAATACGTTGTAAATTAGTCTTGACCAACTGCTCGTGGCCTGCTTGTTGTTAGAATGCACATGCATAAAGCTCCTCACATGCATGTATGGTGTTATGCAGGAATCAAGTGAACTACTAATAGTATATTCTATATATAATAAAATACATAGATTATATTATATTTTATATATATATATATATAATACATTAATAATACTTGTTGGGATTTATGACCCTTTTTACAAAAAGAAGATACAAATACCTGTTTTGTGAATTCATTATTTGGTTTTCTAAGCTTTCAAGGAGTCATCAAAGCGACTAGTAATCTCGTTCTCATGATCAGCACAACTAGGTGGGATGGAAAAGACAGGGTAACCACTGTTAACTCAGACTAAGCTGTAATTTCCAGAGGTATTTTTCAGAATTTCTACTAACCTCACTACATACCAGAGAGGGTGGAAACCCTGGGTTATGTTTTATACATCTCCATTTGTATTGTCACAATTAGAAACGCCTCGCTGTGATTCCCATGGAATGAACTGTTCCACACCCTCCTACAGGATATGCAGTGCACATGGAAGCCTAAGACACACACTAGCATCAGCATTTTAGGAGGCTTGAAAGCACATTTCTAAACAATTACACCCCTGCTGTCTACTTGCCGTATTTCAAAAAGAGACAGTAAAAACCTAATGTTGATCTGGATCACAAATGTTCTGGAGCACAACGTTTTAAAGGGAAAATTCTTTTTTCTCCCCTGCACCCTCGATGACTTTTTAGATCAGGAGTGCAAATCCACTTCAAAGAGAAAAGGTTACAAAATAGCACTTAGTAATAGAAACATGTTGCTGTCAGGTCATCTGGGCTTGGAGGTTTGATTGCTTCCTCATCCTGTAGTTGTCCTGCAGATCCTAATACAACAGGGAGAAGGTGGAACAAGTGCTGCAGCGATGTGGTGGCTGATTCCAGAGACGCTGCTGTTCGGTGGTTGTCAAAGAAAGAGTAGGAAAGGTTCATCCAGCTCTTCTTTGCTTTCTGACACTGAGAATAACTATGGCAGGGAACTTCAGAAAGACTTGAAGGGAATACTGTCATCAAGCCACTGAGTGGTCAAGGCTCAGTGCTGAAATATTTAGCCTATGGGATGTCTAGGTACCAGGAAAAGTGGTGCTGTAGGATGCAATAGAGTTCACCCCTTTACTGAACTTTCTGTCTGCCTTGCTCAAGCTCATTTTCTGCCCAGTATGACTCTTCATTGCCTATCTCATCTGAAAGAGAGATGTGGCCTCAGGCGAAAAACACAACCTTTAAAATGCACAGTACTCTAGTTAGCACTGCTAGCTCTGTAAGGGCAGTTTGGTTCCACAAGAAGAATAATACCAAGACATGAATTCTCTGCGGTACATCTGCATCCCAGGTATCCTGGGGAAAAGAGTAAGCATGTAGCTGTGCTTTATTCTGCTACTATGATATTCTTTTGATCCTCCAGTACAGCCATTTAAGAAAAATATTAGAAGTGATTATTTTAGACACAGACACATGAATAGCACTTTGTGGGGGAGAAGGGGAAAACAGTGCTCCTTCTAATAGATACATAGTTTCATTTTACCTTAGATTGCTTTGGTTACTGTAAAAAGAAACATGGCTGGTGCAGCTGATCTCATTTCCACCAGCTGGTGACACAGACAGCTCAGACTCCCAGGAAAGCAAAGCTACTAAGCTCAACATGTCCCTGCACACTCTGGATTTCTGCAGCCTTTTGTAGTTGGCAAAGACTTTAATGATTGATAGCTTCATTTTTGTTTAGAGTCTCTGCTAGCTTTCGGTCCAGATTCATTGAATTCCAATTTTTGGTAAGTTTTGAAGTGAAGCTTTAACTTCAGTTACTCTGTAAAAAGAATTAAATTTTATCTCTGAAAGCTCAATATATGGGGCTATCTTGATTGATACTTTAAGTGCAACCTCTTCCCAATATTCTGAACATAATGAGGTTAGTGCTAAAAGCTGGATTCTGTCTCATCTGTCTACATTATCCATTTATTCCATACACGTCACCATGGTAAATGAGTGCTGCATTAAGTACTAAATAGTAGGGGTCAGACAAACCCTGCATTGCTTTTTTTTCCCCTCAGCAATGCTGAAACATTTATTAATGGATTTTAGTTTATTACCTGATATAAAACAAAATAAAACAAAAAAAATCAATACTATCACATTCTTTAAGTATAATTTAAAGATAATTCCAAAACAAACTAATTTGGCATTCTTACTCAAGATTTATATTTAAATAGACTTAACTTCAAATAGTCTCTAAAATTTTTTACCATTTTAAAAAAGAACAATAAAAATACAATGTGTTTGCCACAGGCTAAATGGGACCTGTTTTGATCCAGACTTTTTGGTTTTGTTTTTTTTTTTTTTTTCATAAAGACGATCAACGCTCCAAACTGTTTACTCATGTAGCTATTTTAGCTGAAGTAGTTTGACTATAAGAAGTAGTTAATTTTACACAGATATTGTATTTTTTAAATAGAAAACTCACCATCTATTCAGAATTC
This sequence comes from Merops nubicus, assembly GCF_000691845.1. Lineage (NCBI taxonomy): Eukaryota > Metazoa > Chordata > Aves > Coraciiformes > Meropidae > Merops > Merops nubicus. The sequence goes on along the minus strand of NW_008623653.1, from coordinate 59,742 downwards.
TCACCAAAACAAACTGTACAAGGTGTATAAGTATTTGGCACAATGCAAAACTGTTAGGAGTTCCTCTAGCAAAATATTCAGCCTTACGAATGCAATAAAGTTAGAATTTGTCCAGCTGACTACCTCACCAGGTTAGGTAATTGTGCACACTGCTGGTCTCTACCCATGGCATGACTCTTTGTCATGTTAACACGCACGGAGGTGATTACTGAGGTAAACAGCCTGAAAGCTTATCAGTTCTGATGCTGAACAATCAAGCAGCTGGAGATCTGTAACATGAAGCCATATATATTAAAAATTATTTGCAAATAATCTCCTGGGGTGGAAGAAGGCTGTTTCTATGGTGCTTTTGTATAAGGAAGAAGGAAAACAGATGAAGAGTACAAGGTTCAACTCTAAAAATACCTCCTTCACTTTCAGGTAGTTCCCCGGGTGTTGACCCTTTCAACACAAAACCAACAGGAGGCAGGGAACAGGAGGAGCAAGTAATGTCGTGGTACACATCAGGAGCTTAGCTGCACTGATAAATAAAAAGATACGCTGATTCACCTGTTAGGAATTTAAGGCTAGAATGAGAGAAGTGGATTAATGTAATTCCACCCATAGCAGGAGTGAGTAAACCTTTTTTTTTTCCTTCATGTCCTCTCAGCTGCACCACATCTCTGACCTCAGCCAGAAATATGAGTCCTGGTTGTGAATATCCAACCTCTATTTCCAGTCTGCCAGGCTGTCTCAGGCCTTTCCACAGATCAGAGTTTTCTCAGGAGGTCTTTGCACCTCTCATTCCACACTCCCTTGTCACACAGAGGGAAGGCAGGCTCCAGTGAACGAGAGGGACTTATTCTCATTTGGCCTCAATTTACTCACATCAGCCAATTAGACTGTAGTCAGCAGAAGTAATCAAGCCCTATGATGCTGTGCATCATGTAAAAGGTACCTAGGCAGCCATCATTAAACACTGATAATGAAGGACGCATGGATAAAAATTAATATGAAAAATGAAGAAAAATAAGTGAATTTTGACCAGAATATGCACAACACCTTTTTGTTTTGACTTCCTCTGAGTAGTTTTCAGACCCTGCTCTGTGTTAACATATTACTTACTGACCAAAAAGACAGTGCAGACTCTACTTGGGCACTATATGAAACAGCATGCTTTCTACTGTTTCACTCTGTGTGTTTTACACAGTGACCAGAACCTTCCCAGGGAATGTTTCTGTTTGTGAACTAATGTATTCATGACCTGAAAGAATAGCGAAAACGCATCTGGCTGCTTCAGTGATAACCTTTAGCTTAGGCACAGCAGTGCCCAGTGCGTCCCAGCCAACTCAAGCCTAGTCCTCCAACTTCCTGTATTTACCATACTCCTGGGAGCATGGCAGCTCTTTTAGTGGGTGATGACAGTGATGTATAAAATCCTCACCCTCCCATGAAAATGGAGCATTTTTGTGAAACATGCTAAGGAAAACGTCCTGGGTTTTTTTAAGTTCATGGCTTCTGTTTGGAACCTGTGAACTGTTGCTTCTGGACTGAATTAAAAACAGCTCAAGTACAGTTTCCTGACTTTTTTTTTTAAGTCTCTGAATTTTTCTTTTTATTGTCATGGAGCACATCATGGAGTCTTTATTGACACTACATATGTGTGAGGAACTTACGCTGTGGCTTGTTCCAGAGATATCTGTGAGCTTGAACTGCAGAGTAAATTCAAAGTAAGCCAAATGAAAGAGCATCTAAGCATAGTGTATATAGGTAAGAAAAAGGGATGTAGTTTGCACTGAACATTTACAGTTACACATCAGCCTGCAAACAGCAAGATATTTTATGCACAGACATTTCCATCTCTGTTCTGGAATCTCTATCACGTATCGGGTCTTAGGCAATGTTTTGTTTTATGTTATGTCATTGTTTCAATGTGTCAGATAGTTCTTTCTAGTCAGGCTGAAAGAACATGAAGGTCCTCACTGCCATGGTCAGCAGTGCCTGATCTCTGAGCACTCTGGTGCCATTGGTACCGTACAGTGAGCTGTACCATTCCTGTGGTGTGAGGGGACACAAATCTTTTTCATTGCTTATTGCCATACCTCTAGAAATTCCTAGACTGAAATAAAACCAGACAGCACGCTTACATGGTATCCACATTTAGCATATAGAAAGGCAAAGTAGTTTGACAAAAAAACCCGCCAATCCTAAATTTAATGAGAGTTTTTGATTAATGTACAGCTTTTCTGAAACCTTTATTACCACATTAGAAGCCTAAATTTGCAATTGAAAACAGCTGCTATTTGGCTTACTCCCTTTCTGCTTCCTGAAACAAAGTAAGCAGTATGTCCTACCAGAGTCTCAAGCTTTTGAAAAACATATCAGTTTTCATGAACCGTGAGACCAAGAGCGGTCTGCTCATTCAAGTGTCAGGGAGACTTTTGCCTGATGAAGTATAGCAGAACTGCTCAAGAAGGGCCAGAAACAGCTGCTGCCTTATACTTTGTAGGTCTTTTTTGATCCCAGTTTATTTTGTCTTGGGAGGAAAAAAAAATGTGACCATTAGATGTAAAACAAACACATTCATTAACCTAGAAGCATAATATAACTAATATAAGGCACTAACACTGATGCTGGGTAGAGCATGTCGCATTTACCCCCTCAAGGATGTGATGCTGGTATAGTTTGCATCATCAGAAAAATGCATCTATATGTGGTAGTAAGATTTATTGTGTGGGGAAAGTCTGGGAGTGTCTAGAACCAATCTGGCCTAAAAACCCCTACACCTTCGTGTTGCCATGGGATTGCCACAGGTGTCAGGACAGTTTTTCCTCCTAGTACCCAAATGGCTGGGTTGTTCGCTACCACACTAAGTATTGAGGCTGCTCCTGAGGCATCTCAGCAGTCCTCTGGAGAAGCAGCAGTAACGAAAGGTGGGAATCCCTCTCTGGACAATGGAAAATCAGCTGGGAACAAAACAGAAAAACTGCTAATGCCCAAAGACAAGCTGCAAGCAAGTTCCCTATCCGAAGAGAGGTACAGCTTGCTTATCTTCAAGTTATGATTTCCAGCCTTCAGACAACCCAGATTTATTGAGTTGTGCTTCAAATATATGTTTTATATTTGTTTTGCAGTGACAATATACCCTCTCTGAAATCTGCAAAATACAAAAAGGCATCTCTAGTTATCAAAATACACTGCTATGTTTTACTTATTTCCTAACACCAAGTAACATATACTTACAGGCAAGGAAGCCAAAACAGTCAACTGAGCAGAAAGGAGAGCTGGAAACAGCAAATATGCAAGAAGTTCAGAAATGCAGAAGTTTATCCTGAAGTTTACCCATATGCTAATGAGTCAAGAAGAGCGAACACTTTGACACAAGTTGAACAGCGTTTGCCAGCCAGGCTGTTTGATGTTGCGCTGGCTCTGTGACAAAGCCAGTGGGTACAGGAACACTGGCATCATTTTCTGATCAAAGCAAGCCCTAATGGCACTAATCCTGAGTTGTGGTCTGACGTCTTCCTCCCTTAACTGTAACTTCTCTACATCGCCACCAGCTTTTTCTTGAGCCATTGCAATATGATATTCTGCTAGTTTAAAGCATGGTCAAACTTTTATTTCATATTATAAGAACTGATTTTCATAGATACCCTGCTATGCTTGGTAAGGAGAAAGGAGGTTGTGAGTATATTATATCACTGCAGAAAAGGCTCCTTCAAAGGTATGGTGATAGTTTCTGTTGGCTCCAATAATATTGAAGAGAAAGAAGAAACAGGAGAGCTTTAGCAAATTTTTAATTAAACCCTTGTGCAGTATAATAGTTTAATGTGTCTTTAAAACTAGGCATATGCATATGTTCCTTTTATAAAGGACAGATACAGAACAACTGTGGCTACAGCAGGGTACGAGTGGGTTACCCCAGTAACCCATATAGGCATCCTGCACAGGATGAAATGCTGCATGTTTTTGTAGTTCTGCCCACTAATATTTGCTTTTGCTTTCATAGATAGTGAAAGCGTCTTATAATTTCAAATAAAGTAAAACTGATTAGATGTTATGAAGTCTAACATCAGATCCTCTGAAAATATAGCTCCATTGATGGCAACTGAAGTACAAAAGAGTTAAGTAACTTTGAGTCTCAAATTGCTAGTGCTAGCTTCTGTGCTCAGAGGTGACATAACCCATCAATGAGCACTTTACAGAGCACTTACAGAAAGAGTTAAGGATTTACTCATTGCTACGTTGCTTCACAAGCTCATATTGTCCACTGCAATCGCTGTTTTTTGCTGCTACTATTCAAATATCTCTTTTATTGACTTTGATTGTAATTATGTGATGCCAACCAGACTGCATATGAGAAATCAGTCAATGATGCTACAGGTTGGATATTATCTCCTGCACTCACATCTGCCACCTGTCTTTAAATCTTTTAGTGTGGTCTAGCACTGTCTCCTTTAAAGTAAGGAAGCCAAACAGACTCTTCTTATAGTTTTTGAGTAGCTGTCAACAGTTTAAAATGGTTTAGCCTTAGTAGATATTCCATCTTCACTTTATAGCACAATGGACCTGACCTAAATCAGTGAAGTCAGAATTCTGTCAAAACTATAGTAAATACCAGGGATGAATGAGAAGACTTAGAAGAAAACAGCTATTTTAGATCTTTGTACAGCACAACTCAAACTGAATTTATTATGAAGTTCTGAAGTACCCAAACACATTTTACTACCTTCTGTATTCCAGATGGGTCTGTATCCAGAACATCAGAATACCACAAAAATGCTGCTTTTTTCCCTTGCTGCAATCAGAAGCAGCTGCAACAAAAGGCTATAGAAAAGCCTGAATCTTAGAAAATGCCTATCACTGTTTTTCAAAATAAAAGAAGTTTAGATAACTTGAGTAAACTTTGCAGGGGCATCCAAACATTAAGGATTACATTAAGACACACATTTTAAACCCTTGGAAGCATTTCCTTCACTAGCTGTTTGCTCCCAATGAGGGAAGACTCCAGTGAGTAAAATTAAGAGGCGGGATTCTGATTTAGCTCAGCTCTAACTTAATAGATGGCTTTGGCAGTATCACTTAGATTCTCTGCTGCTTTGTTTCCCCCTTGATCTAGGGAATTATGCTTCTGAAGCAGTTCGTTGGAGTGTTTAAGTTTTACTATTATTTTATTGACCGTAACCATGTGCAGTGATGAATTTAACATTTTTGGAAAAGAAATGTTATTCAGCATCCCATTGAATTCTATTCAAAATTCAATAGTCGACTAGCATTTTGGGGTTTCATCAACAAAGTTTCAAGAGCCCCCAAGATTAGCTGACTCTCAAAGCTGAAGGTGTACAATAATGTCAGAAGTTCTACAGCACCTTGCAAGGTGAAGACCATATGGAATTCTTTTGCTATTTGAACTTCCACTGTAAAGCTGCTGTCTGCCTTTCCAACTTGGCTTTTAGCAGGTTTACACAGCTACATGTGCACACCCTGTGCAAAACACTTGTCCAGATCAAGCTTGTGGAAATACACAGGCACAGACTCATACGTAAATCACATGGTGAAGCGCAGGAAAATTTTAATTTTTATCTGACTTAACACAAATTTAAAAACAAGACATGATTATAATTTTACCAAAGAATACCTTCATTAATATTAGGTTCCAGTGTCTGGTAAGAGGGGATGATATCTAAATGTCTATTTAAATAAGTGAAGAAGGTGAATACTAACTCTTGGACTTATATGGAAGTTGACCGATACTTGCAGCAATCTTGATTCATAATAAAAATGATTTATTTAAAGATTTATTGTGAACATTGCAGGAAAGGAGATAACAGACATGCACCACTTTGTTTACAGTAAAATTTCCTGTAAATTAAAAAGAGTTCTTATTCTCTGTTTGGTTTTGATTTGGGACTGTACCAAGTATCTGTTTATAAAAGGAAATATGACAGTACAAAGTGTACAAAGTGAATTGCAAAAGAGATTAACAGTCAAGGTGAATTTGCTTCCAATTGAGTCCTAGCAACACAGGCACTGTAGATCCCAGTCAAAGGCAGATCTTTTGCACGCCATTACTGAGAACTGAACTGCCTGAAATTCAGGTCAGAAAGCTACTCACCAAACTGGGATCGGTGTTAGCCCAGCAGCAAACACAGAGGTCACTCTCGGTGTCAGAGGAATATAACCTTGGCCATATGCCAGGCTTGAACCTCCCCAGCCTGTGTGCTGTATCTCAACCCCAAGAGCTCTAAATGCTTCTTTCTGCACGTTTCTGAGGACCTTCAGCTACTGGTGGTGTTAACCAGAACTGGAGACCATCAGCACAGTGCAGTATGTGGTGATCCTAATAGAGCTAAGATGGTTTTATTTTGCTGAGGTGCCAGTGCGTACAGTAATGACCTTAGATACACACCAGTGAGAAAAAGCCTGACCTGCTTTTAAAAAAGCACTCAAGCGATGAAGAGATAAGGCAGGAAAAAAAAATGTTGTAGGGCACTACAAAAGAAAAGTTTGATACAAATAGTTATTGTATTTCAAAGGGATTAGGTCTTGAGGACTTTTTCCTGTAATCCATTTTTGCTGGGCTTTTTTTGCTTATAATACTCCCTAAACAGCTTACTAAAGAGTCTTTCTGAAGTTACGTTTATGTGACAAAGTATATTACAACCTTAAATCATCCCATTCCACACAAAACCTTCTGGGAGGAGCCTTGGAGGAAGACAATGTATTCAGATTTGAAAAGGAATAATGAAAAGAGACATCATGTTTCATTCAAAAAACCTAGAAACCAACATGTTTTTGCAGAAGCAATTCCCTTAGTTGAATTAGTCCTGGAGCCAATCTGGTATCTCTAGAGATTGGAGAACCAAGACTAGGACTTCATGGCTTTCCAAATTATCCACTCAGGGGTAGAAAATGGGGGTGGAGGTACTGGATCTGGGTCATACTCATTCTCCTTGTAAATACCAAAAAAAAATATTTTTGTGGAGGATAAAATCCTGAGATTATTGACATTATCCAGAGGCCAAGACTTACACATATTCATGGGGTTTACTCCAAAGAATTCTAAGATCCATTAATTGATCTTTAGAGCTATGAAATTAATGCTGGGGTTTTAAAATCATGTAGTTAGTAAAACAAATTTGCAGACAACCCTGTGTATATGAGTTCGATGGTTTAGAAGGTATGTTGGCACTTACCTGGGGGCACATGTTCATTCATGATGACGAGTGATGCTGGTGTAGGCCGCCTTTTCCTGATCTGTAAGAGGCACAAACCAAGGAGAGTCCATCAGCTGCCTCACACACAAAGCAAAGCAAAAAATTCTTCTGTTGTCCTCCTGAGTATAGACCAAATAAAGTTAAAAGAGCAAAGAACAGCAGCATGTCATAGTCTTACTGACTGCTCATCTGGTCTGACGGTGATCAGGGTCATGCTGCTGCTTGTGTATGGAAAGTAAAAGCATGAGAGAGAGCTTTTCAAAATACTTTTGGGATCTGCAGTCATCCCAAATAAGTTTTGGGACACATAATGTTGACATACATCAGCCGTATCTTAAAATATTGACATGTAGCTTTGCATCAGGAAAACTGTTGCAACAATTTGTGACCTCATATGTGCAAATACCTGTTACTGTCATAGGTGTCACAAGTAATCGTTAATATTAATATTTTTAAAGTTCATTTGAGAATTGATATTGCATGCATGCCTTTCAATGTTTTATTATATTTCTAAACTTTGGCCAGAGGTGTTACCATTGTCTTGAAAAGTAATATTTTCAAAGAGCACTATACAACAGATCTTTACTTAACAATATATAATCCTGAATTTTATGCAATTTTTTTTGTTCCATTAACACTGGTTGAAGTACACGATATTGGACTACCCTTCCATAATGCACATATTTGCATTGAAAGCTTTGTGTTGCTTCACTAACGCCTCCAGGCTATTGATATTCTATTGAATTTAAGAGAGGGACTAAGAGTATTTAAGCTGGAAACCATTCTGACACAAAAACCTCAATGTCAGTACATTTGTTCTTTAGCTGCTGAGCCAACATCTGTATTTATCTCGGTTCAAATTTTGCTTTCAGTGATGCAAATGGAAAATTACATCATCAGGGTTAATGGGTTTGTTCCAGATAGCATAACTCTAGTTGACAGCAGAATTTACTACTTTAATTTCATCACACACCCACAGTGAAACTGTATAACACTTGGAATTAAACTCACAACATACAAAGAAAGAAGGACTGCCTATAAATACTGCGTAGCATTTGAGCCACAACATTTCAAAAGCCATGGGAATTCTGGGAAATCTTAATCTTACAGTTCTCACAGATTTCAGAAAAATGTCAAAACACATCCTGCTTGAATTCTTTGCAGGTTTGTTCCATAAGGTGTGGACATCTCACAGCTCAGGAGTACCTATGGACAAAATGAAGACTCACAGCAATTCTCTCCTGCACCCTTCTAGTATTTCTTTGTTCAGTGATCACTCACAACTCATCATAATATTCAGGAAACCAGAAACCTGTCCTAAAGATGCAAATAATTTTATAGCTAATGGCACAGAACTGTCAAGGTTATAACATTCCCCTGGTATCATCTAAAACTAGACTTTCCAAAATAGAAGCAGATGTTGAAAAGGACTTGGAACCAAAAGAAGTACACTGGGTCACCTAATTAAAATTTATAGAGCTTTTCTCGTAAGATTCCCTGTGTCCTTTTTTATGCACATCTACATGTATCTGTACAATAACAGATATATTTTCCTCCTTAGACGTCTGGATTGCTATATACATTACATCTATGTGCATATTTTGGGAGTGAGCCAAAACCTAAAATAGCACACATATCATTCCAATGCAGATGTAAGTCAGACATACTTCTGCATTTTTCAGACATGTAAAATACTGTAACAACAACATAAGAAAGACTGTGTAAAAATGAGAAATGCAGGAGGTAACTGAAGTGATAACTATTGTGCAAAACATAACTCATATTTTCTCATGTTAAAACAAAGGGTAAATAAGCTGTCTTCTCTGCAGTATTTCCATTGGTACCTATTATCAGCCTCATGTTTTGCCTTACATACAATGTCCTTTAGTTGATTTGTTGAGAATGCATATTCGTGTGAATGTAGGCATTAGGGTACAAGTCCAGTTATAGAAAAAGCACAACAAATATATACTAAATAAACATATCCAAGGTAAAGAAGCCTTATTCTGGCTAGAAGACACACCTTCCTCCTCTTTGGGTATATCCAGACATCTCTGTAACCTTTAGGACGTATAATCTATATTTACACTAATATAAGTTAGAAAACATTTAGGCCAGAGACGTTACTTGTTCTCACCCCACCTCTTGCCCCCATTCCTACCCCATTCTCTCAAAACAGTGAAAGAAACTCATGTTCCTTACCTGCTCAGCTGCCTCAGGGTCTATTTGACTCTGAAATAGCGGCACAGCAAACTGTATTTTTTTAGGACTGTTGGGCTCCATTGTGGCACCGAGATGAGTGAGAGGAGAGAAGAGCCTGGAGCTGGAGACGGTTTGCGCCTCTCCCTGGGTGCCTTCTCCACAGCCAGGCTGAGTGCTCCTCAGGAACAGCTGTAGCTCCTGACTTGACACGGGAATCTGCGTGAGCCGAGCAACTCCCTTATTCCACATCCACAGAGGTGCTGCTGGCTTGGCTGCTTTCTTTTTTTCCCCCTCTCCTCTCTCTTCTGCAGCCCTTCAGACCCTCTCAGCACAAAGCTGAAAGGAACAATAAGCTAATTGTGTACCAGTTCACTTCTACATATGCCAAGCATTCACTCAGAAGCTAATTGAAAATGCAATACTAGCATTGCACGGCCTGGAGCCCTGGGATTTGAAAAAGAGGATCTCTCCACCGTACATTACTAACTGGCTGCTCAGAAGTGCAATGCAAGCTCCCGCTGAGTATTGCTGATGGGCTCTTAATTATTGATGAACACAAATCAGGAAGTTTTCAGATTTTGGGGGTGGAGGTAGCTGGAGGGGTGGATGCCATAATTCTATCTCTGTTACAATGTGCCAGAACTGCTCTCCTCTTCTCATGGATCAAATGATTGCCTTTGCTCTTTCAAATTCTTTTCTAAACCTTTTCCAGAAAGATATTTGATGATGAAGCTACAGAGTTGCCTACACTTTCCTGAAGATTGTCTGGTGTGTTAAGTGGGTTTGTGTCTTAGGCCAGCTTTGCAGATTTAGACTGACTTCTTCCAGAGGGCTCCGTCTCATATGGCTTAAGACACTTAGAACTTCCACATTTAAGTCAGCTGTCTGGAATCCCTCACATTAGACACGTCAAAGGGCATTTCATCCTGTCCTAGTTAAGTGGAATATAGTGTTTACTCAAAATGACATTTTCTCTCCATTAACCCTAGAAAAAGTAAACATGACTCAGCCTAGTTATGTCAGTTTTAGATGGCTAAAATTAAGAGGGCCAAGCCCTGTTCGAGGGTATGAAACCTGTGCCCTCTTCCAAGACTAGGAAAGAATTTGGTCAATCATACCAATAGTATCCTTTGGTGAATGTAATGGATTTTCACTTTTTATTTCACCTTAATTCAAAAGAAGTGTATGAAACAATACATAGTGACCACTCACTTAATCTGCCTCTTTGCTTAGAGCACTTGACACTGCCAAGCAGCACAGCAGAGCTCCAGCAGCAAAGGTGCTTGATGCCCAAGCTGCATCCCCTAACAGAAGATGCCCTTGAGTCACTTCAGAGGGCTATGTTGAAAGCTTAGGCCTAGCCAAAGAGCATCAGGCCAATCTCCTGTTACACACTACTGCAACTAGGAAGAAAGAGAAAACGAGGTACAGCAGGAAAACCCAGACTGGCCCAGCCAATGCAGATTCAGCTTTACCTGGGATGAGGCTACCTGCAGAGAGAAAGTGCATTTTAGTCAGGTTTTTGGAGGGCCTTGGAACTCTCTCAACAGGGAACGCAAAGACAAGCAGCCAAAACAAAGCAACCAGACAAAATTCACGGGGAGGAGTAAGGACTTGAGCCTGCCCCTGACAGACTGCAGTAAGGAAACAGAAGCAGCTGAACTCAGAGCCAAGGCTGGGCGTCACCAAAACTCAGAAGAATTTGAAAACGTGTTTCTTGTTCACACCACTGAAAGTACTAAGGATTTTCACAGCTCATCACAGGTTTGCTCAAGAGTCACTGAGTATTTTCCTGCCTGTGCCAGTTGAGGAGGCAGGGAAGGGGTGGAGATCACAGTTAAGAACAATGCAGAGGCTGTACATAGCAGACAAAAAACAGCAAGTAAGAGATGGAATATTTATTTACTTTGACTTATACAAAAGAAAACTGTTAACACAGCATCAGAGTATAAGGGTATTTCTGAACAAAGGCAAGTCCTCTAGCTGGCTGGTTTATAAAGAACCTGATAAAGTTCAGGAGGTGAGAATACACTAAAAGTTAAAGATGCAGTTGACTCCATAATCAAAAGTAACTGTCAGTGAGGGCTCCACTCCTGATTTCTCTCCTGATCCAAATCAAATTTACTGTGCACCATAGCGGTTTCCACCTGATGGCTAGTGGCTGGTAATTTTCATGTTAGGTTCATTGTGATAGTTTAAATGGCATTAACTTAGAATTGTAGGAGCACAGAAGACTTCTGGAGATACCTTGCTGCACCTGCTTTTCCAAGCAGGGCCCAAGAACAGGTTATCCTGTACCCTCCAAGGCTGAGTCCTGAATAGTTTCAGTGCTAAGGTGAAATGCTCGGTTTCATTTAACACAACAAATGAAAGAGGCACACAGAATAGTGGTATTCAGTGTTTCATATGATCATTTTTAAGCCTTCGCTGTTCCTAGAAAGATGAATCATAATTTGCTTTATAGGCTTCAACAAGCAACTAGATCCAAAGCACAACAGCAGCATTTCTGCTGGTACAACTAAGGGAGGCACACGCTGCTTTCACTAAGGACAATTAGGGTGTTGTTTTCAGGAGGGCCTAATTGTCCAGTTTCACAAGTCCTCCATGAACAGACATGCCATTAAATTCAGTGACATCTTCAGACATAGCAGATATACATGGGGAGGACATACATGGGGATCTGAAGTTGTGGCTTCTATCTGAAAAAAATTCCTTACCTGAAAGAAAACATTTTTTGTTTTCTCAGTCCCAGATAATATCAGAAAAATGTTTTTCAGCTGCTTTGCTATTATATATTAATAAATAGCATATTTTAATATACTGTTTGATATAAAATATTATATCTGTCTATGAAACTTCATGTATTAAATTATGCTACAATCACAGCGTATGTTACTGTATTACAGGAGCTATAATTCTCACTAGAAAAGCTTAAATTTTCTTTTGTTCATGATAAAGGCAGTTGAAAAAACATTGAGATAGTAAAAAAAAAAATTAAACCATCAAATGTACAAAGGATTATAGGTGTGTGTTTCAGCTCTAGATTGCTGGACATTGCTGTCTAAAGGAATCATGTCTGAAAATCATTCTTAGCAACAGTATCTGAGAAAAAAGCTCAACAATCATATGAAGACACAAACTAAGAAAAACATTTCTTGGCAGGTTCAAAAGGGAGCCAGATAATGGGACAGGGCAAGACACAAGGAGAAATCCTTAATGGTCTGTCATGCCTCAGAGAAAGGCCCATCAACAATGCAGTGTGAAGACAACTGCCTCTACAGCTCTTCTCTCTATGCCTACTTGGAGCTGGCTGTACACCAATCTTGACATCCACTATAAGATTAAAAATATTTTTAAAATAGTATAAGAGCCATATTTCAGAGACCACTTGGATATAGCATTTCAGGATTACTACATCAGCTCACTCTTACACCTAATTTGCAGCACTACATGTCTCCAGGCAAAGTGTGCTTGCATTTTCTATAGACGGCATCATAGTCTGGGGAAGGGCTGAAATGCATTTAAGTACTGCCAAATCCTTTTAGCTCATCTCCTCTTTTTAGTGCACTCCCCATAATGTTTCAGATTCCTTCATGATTCAGCTAAAACTATCATGGAACTAAAAAAATGACGATAACTGTCTGCGATCTTCCCTTTGTATGTCATTCAGCAGGTTCTGGTATGAAGCACTGCCTTTTAACAGAGCCTACAGCGGCAATGATCTCTCAGAGTACTCACAGCACAACTCCTGCCTGAGATATTTTCCCTGTTTGTGTTAGAAGAGGTTTATACTTTCTTTCCTAGCCAAAGTCAAGGTTGCTCAGGAGGGAACTCAAGGCTCTCTGCCCTGCACTCTGCTTACACAATTTCTGTTGTGCCTGTGATCTGCCTCAGCTTCTCTGCTGTGGTCATAGACTACTGCAACATCAGCCTGGAGAGGACAGAGATATTTAAGGCTTTGGTTCTCTGTTTCACCAGTACAGAAGCAGGGAATCACTCTTTTAGAGTTCTCCACCAGGCTGCCTTTGCAGAGTGAGGCCTTGCCTTGGAAGTGGACCTCTCTTCATGTCAGCATTTCTTCAGCAGGCTGCTGGGCAGCGCCAGTGGCATTGGGGTAAGGAACACCGCAGATCACATGGCATCCCAGCTGCTGCTCACCGTCTTTCTGCTACAGCCAAAGGGGACCATAGCGTGCCAGTTCCCTCTGCCCTTTCCTAATGAACTGACAAACAGTTTTTTTCACTGCCTTTGTCCATTCAGAGACATCAGTTTTGCAGCTCTTGGCATTGGTCATGGGCAGAAGGGAGGCAGAAAGCATGAATGCTGGACACGGTCTTTGCTGTGCACACCATACCTGTTCATGGGCAGGTTTTTCTCTTGGGGCTTTACACCAGGACTGCTCATAGGTGCTAAAATCAGATGCAGGACTTCTAAGAATAAACCGTGACATACACAAAATGAGCCAGAAACATTCCCTTTCAGAATAGCTAAATACAGGCATTGCAATCAGGGTGGCTCCCACTCAACCGCTGTAAACACAGCCTGCTATTTATGTGCAGAAAATGAAAACATTTTTAAATCTGCAAAGGTGGGAGAACATAGAGCAGATCACGACTGGCTCACAAGCATTAATTGCTACTGCAGGCAGGTCAAGAAGAACGGAAAGTCTTGTTGAGCATTGAGAGAGTTGGTGGGACATTCAGTGAGAGCTGTTGGCCTAAAGCAAATTTCCATCACCACTGTACTCATCACCATCAGTACTCTTCCACTGATGGCTTGGACATGCTTATGTACTAACTACATACATGGATTCATAAAGCCTAGGTAAGTAACAAATACAGCTATTTCTATGATCTCGTTGGTTGAGATAATCATTCCATAGCAGCATGATTTTTATCAGAATCCATTTAAAGTTACTTTAGTCTGACGGCACAAGAACTATCTGTTCAAATCTTCCTCTGGGACTCACAGCTCTCCATATTATCAACTAATGTACAGACATTTACTGGTAGGTGCTATCCACTACTAGGTGCTATCCACTACTACCCATAGAATACCCACATCCAAAACATAGGAAGTGAGCTGGATTAGTGGGACACAACCTCATTAGACAATCAAAAGATCTGTGTCTAATATGGACTATAGTTCAATAGTGCAGAAGTTGAAAAAAATCCTAGTACTAGTTTCAGGGACATATTGCAGCTGAAAGTCATGCTTGAATTTACTTCCTTAGCAAGAAGAGGGTAAATCTAAAACATTTTTCAAGAAATGGGACAGTTTACATAGACTTTAGAATGAAATCATCTTATTTCCATGTTAAAACTTTATGAAAACTTAACTGACTATACATTGTATTAAACAACCGAAATATAAAACCAAATTTCTACTGTAAATTTTTAAAAAACCAAAAGTTAAGATACAGAACACAGAGAAAATGAACAGGGAACAAACTTCAACAGTTTCAGCTTCTGAGTTAGAAATCAATGTACAAACACACTATCAGGCTGAAAATACAAAGTCATCAACTGGGCTGTAAATGCTCAGTATGCCAAATGCAGAGCATGTTTTCTAAACTCTGATTTTTGAGTCTGAGACTCTTTAGATGTCTCTTTCTTGCTTCCTCCTCTATCTCAGAGGTGGAAGCTCTAGACTCTAGAAAAGTCACAGCATTCCTCAAGGTGCTGTCTGCAGCATCCATGAGGGAGCAACTGTTCTGCCAATGACCAGGCCCAACAAAAATGATAGCACCAGTAGGAAGATGAACCAATACACAGACTGTATTGTAGACACAAACATTATGATGTGAACGACCGCCAGGGGTACAAACAGGTCAACCAGTTCATACATGATTGATGCCACCCCCAGTGATCCCACAAACGACATGACTCAGCCCACAACAGGTGGTACAAACAGAGACCCGAAGTTACCCACAGTGGGCATGGGAAACAGCCAGACCAGCAAGCTAAGCACATAAGGGAAAGGTGCCCACATGTTGACTCTCACCCGATCTGCCCATGTTCGCAAAGGCCTTAAGCAGACTGGGGCCCAGCTCCAGGGAGAGTCAGGAGGTCTGCCCTGAACCAGGAAGCTCTGGGGAGTGCACTCCACAGACAGACACTCCTGACTCCCTGCAAGTGGTCCCAGCTTTTATCCCCAAGCAGACCCCTGACCTCTGTCAACTCAGTGCGGGACCCCTGGGGCTCATTTCCCTTCTGGCTCTCCCTGCAGGGCCGGCCGCACCCTGGGGGGAAGCTATAAGGCAAACTCACCCCCTCTGTATGAAGGGCTGTGGGAATCACCCATATGTCAACCTTAATTTGGGGGCTTGGGGTTCAAACCCCAGCATTTCAGCAACCCAGCCAGAGAGACCTGCACAACTGACACATCTAGAGGGTGGTATCTGGGGTTTGGTGGCCTGGAGAAGGTGGCTGGGGCACTAGTGTTTGCTATTTATTAGACCAGAGTTGGGAGCAGCAGGGATGAGGCTGCTTCATGAGTAGGGACAAGTCAGGAGCTGAAGGTTACCTGAATTTGGGCTGTGCCCCCCACAGGGCTTGAAAGCAGCAGCAGAGCTAGAAGTCATCACTCAAAATTATTCAGAGTTTAGTTCAAACAAAACACCTTCTCCATGCAGGCTGTGCTTAAACTGTGGCACCTATCAGAACACAATGCTGTGGACACCAAAGCTTTATATGAGCTAGAAAAACAATTAGGTACATTTATGGAAAAGAAATTCAGAAATTCAGCAAAGGTAAGACTACCAGGCATCCCAAAGCCACCACCTGCTGAAAGCAGGAGGGCAGAGGAGTTCCCCATGCTCTCCTCAGGCTACAGTCTTCCCAAAGAGTCGCATTTGTTGCTAGAGGTGAAGATATTGAAGGTGCCTTTGGTTTCATCAGCTGTGGTTGCTCTTATGTTATGAACTGCAACACAACTCCAGTGTTTCATGAGCCTGTGCTGCTACACTCCTTGTACTTAAGAATAATCAATCTCTTTCCTAAGCTTTTGTTCCATTGGTTAGACCAGTGTGAAAATATGCCTAGATGGAAATTTCCTGCACACCCACCCTCAATAATAACAATATCTAATTCATTAGATAGATATTTGTTCAATCTTTAGTACAGGACATTTCACTTCAAAAATCTGTCCCTCTGTCTTTATGATACTGTCATGGGCCCAGGACAGACACTTTTAAATTGAGACCTAAAACTAAAGCTGAGCACACAAAACTATACAGAAATATTATTGTAGATGTTTTTTTAAAAAACTGATTCTAAAACTCCCTAATATGTTGTGAAAAATAACCAACTGAAAACAGGACTACTTTAGAAATCATAAGAAAAAGATAAACTCTACATTATTATGCCAATTTAGAAATTCCTGTGAAAGCAGGTATCTGTTATCAAAGATTTCACAGTAAACAGGACAGCTACTCACTCACTAAGGCAATTCTTGCATCTTACCATGCTGCCTTCCTATTGCTACCATTTAATTACTTAACCATTGTCCAGGCTTTCTCCTTTTACCATGTCAAAAAAAAAGAGAAAGTTGTTTCTGTATATAATGGTCACCATCACTCAGCAAGTATCTACACAGAATTGCCTGATACACAAGCTATGTGGAATTAAGTAATTTTGCTTCCTTATGAAAAAAAAAAAAAAGGACTGTATTTTTTATTGGTTTATTATAATATTGTGCTTCGTTATTCTATGGCATGAATATGAACAATTACCATCACATATGACATATAAAAGTAAATTTGCATTATGCCAAGTTAATAATATGAGTTTGTTTTTCCTGAAAATCAAATCATGTATTATTGTGACATTATCATGTTCATTTAGAATCAAAGGTTGTTTTGGACTGAAGCCATCTAACCAGCAGTTATTCTCTTTTATGATATCATCCAATTTTCAGAGTTTGGGGTTTGTTGAAACCCATTTCAAAAACTATGGAAAAAAAAAAAAAACTCCAAAAAATATTTTTTTCTATTAGTTTAGGGATGATTTTGTTTTACACTGCTAGTTATAGCTTGAATTACTCTAGTTTCCAATTTGTTCCCTCTCCCTGATCAGTATCTTCCTGTGGCCAGCTTCATTGAAACATTGATCTATAGTATGACTGAGTTACAGTGCTCTGATCTGTGCTGTATTTCAAATGAAAGTAATTTGCTCAGTAGCAGACAAAATCCAAAGGCATCAGAAATGCTGCCCCTCAAACTCTGTAGAGTAGTACTGGTGAGCATCAGTGGCTGGACTGTATCAGCAAAGCTCTAAGTTTCTCACCTTAAAAGAGAGCAATCAAAGCAAGCCAGTCCCTAAGAAATTCACAGCTTGGAGCATCTCGGGCATCACTTGCTTTCTAAAAGCAGGCTGACAAGGGCTTGCATATCACACAGTTTTGGAGAAAGCAGAAGATACAAGGTAGCTTTCTTTCCCTGAAGGTGATGGTCAGAAAAAGCACCTGAAAGAGATTCAAGAGCCCATAAGTTCTCCTAGTAGGGGCAGGGCCACTTGGAGTCCTCTCTCCAAGCAGCACTGCAGAAATCACCAGCAGCAGGAGCCTCTCCTCCCGTGTATTCACCCCTGGTCATGAATCTGGGCCTGTGGCCATCCACCATCCTTTCCTTCTCAGGTCTCACATGCACTGTGGCACGGGTGAGCAGCAGCAGCACCTCATAGGTGTCACAGCACTAACCCAAGCAGTGCTGGGGGCTGCTCCTTCCTTCCCAGCTATTGCCTCCAGCTGCTGAATGCTGAGATGCCGCCACATTTCAGCACTGAGTATTTTTGTAGCTTTTTGCTGCAATAATCAGGGCTAGAAACATGTTTTCACTCACCTTAAAAACAAAACCAAAAAAAACCCCAGCCTACCGAAAGCTTCCAGTACTAGGTCCCCAAATACCTGGCTGATCTGAGCTGTGCCATAGGCACATATTGCTCTGCAGCAGGCTAAAGACAAGACTGTTTTGCTACTGACAGAGAAGTTGATGTCCTGTACCTACAGAAAAGAGCTAGCTCCTAGGGTTTCCAAAATACAGCCCTCAGCTTTACATTCCTGCAGTCAGCTGGCAGCCACAAACACCCCTATCACAGTGAAGTTTAGAAAAGCATCCAAAATATCTCTGGCATTACTTCCAGCTTTATTTACAGCAAATTTGATTGACCAATACTTATCAGCCACTCATCAAGCTGTTGTAAACTGCACAGAATTCATATCAAATTGCAGGCTGGCATGAAAAAAAGACAACACTAATTTGTAAGGAAAGCAGTAGTTTCAGTCATTAACCAAAAGAAAAACCACCCACACTCAGGAAATCATTACAGCTGAATTGATATTCTACTAAAGGGCAAGCCATCCAGGTTAGACATGTGTCCAGTAATGAGGGCTGTTCCTTATGCACATGCAAAAATGTCAGCAGAGGTTGACATCAGTTCAGTTTAACCTGTATGACAGCCTCTTGTTTGTTTGAAAAACAAACAAAAAAACCCCCCAAAGGAATTTATAGACATTCCTATATATGCATAAATGTCAGTGAGAAAATATTAGCTGGAAGCGTCTTTAAGGTACACCAAAAATCGAGTATCAGGGTTATGGAAAAAATAGGTGCTTACATATTCATTAGTTTCAATATTTTTTAGAAATGTCATTTTGAAACATCTTTATTTTTATCTATGCCAGAACCTCACAAATCTGTCTTCCATCAGCTGGATAAAATCTTGGCACTATATTCCATTTCTCAGAATATATTAAACACTAGATTCTGCATTGCCAGGATCAAATATTCTTAAAAGATATGAGCTGAAGCACCTCAGACATTCCAGGATGTTACCTACAAGTGACTTCTCTTGCCAGAGCCAGGCTGCTGCGGCAGAGGAGGATGCTGCTGGCAGCCACTGCTCGATGGCCAGCAGCTCCTGAAGTGCTTTCCTCCATCACTCCATGAGAGCCAGTTGCCACCTTTCTTGGAATACCACTTTGAGTAGCACATGATCGCAGGACCTCTGTCAACAGTTGAGTGTCCCAACTGATCTGGCTGAAGGACAAGGGGAGCATCTACTGCTGCAATTATTTGAGTGGGTTCTGAGTTTGTGCAGGCAGGTCGCAGGCACTCGGGTCTGGCTGGCCGCTCTCCTGTGGTGGTCTGGAATGTAGCTGCTTACTCATGCACACTGCAAGGGAACGCAGAAACCTACTGCAGCTTACCTCTCCACAGGTCTTGCCATGTGTTAAGTGCTGTTGGTGTTTATATTGCAACTTTTAAACATGTAGGATGAGGTTTCCAAGAAAGCTCTGGCTTTACTCTCAGGGACAAACCAGTCAAATCCTTGGAGATGTAACAGAAGCCAACAACTTCAGGAGTTAAGTTTTAAGTGCCAACATTTCTCTCAAATTTATATCTCATTTCCTAAGCATAAAGGGTCCCCTGAACATCTGAAAGCTTTTGGAAATCAAGTCCTGAGCTTTCCTGCTGTTCTCCATTCTGTGTATTATTTGATCAGACCTATGATACTACTTTTGCTTAAGAATAAACCATGCACAATGCAAAACACTGACACAGATTATAGGCAAAATAAATATTTTATTGGTTTAATGTACACTTTTTTAAAAGAAATCAGCCCTTGTGTGTCTTCCTAACACAATTTAAAATCTTATAAAATTTTTCATATAATATTGTTATATTTGAAACTATTTTTGATTAAAGACCTTAACATAGTGTAAAGAGTTTTAGTAGATGGAAATGGCAAGGAGTAAAGAGATTCCAAGCACAGCAAAATGGGATATTACATATCCACTAAATATCTATTTGACCACATAAAACCTCCAATGACTTCCAGTTTGCTCCATTGGAACAAACACATGTTGACCAGGCTAACTGAAAAGAAGCTCAGTGAGAGATGGGGAAGGAAAGAGATTTTTTTTTTCCATTTTCCCCATAACACTAGCAAGGTCAGATCATCTATTCCAACTTGCACATCTTAATCGCTTTCAGAAGACCAATGCTTTTACTGCATTTTAGTTATTACGAAGCAGAATAGAACTTCTCTGGGTTGACTGAGAGCAGTCAACACAAAACCAAAAAATAGTGCTTAAAATAAGGCACTTTTATACAGAGGAATGGGTAAACAGTAAGGAAGCAAATAAAATTAGTTAAAAGTTGTCTTCTACACAAAGATAAAGCTTTCAGTGTCAGAACTTAAGTAGTTTTAAGTAACCTCATGTCATTCTACCACTGTGCTAATAGTAACCGCCCCAAGAATTAATAGCAATTTTTACAACAGGATTGTTTCCTTCTTTTGAAGTGGTACTAAGTAACAGCAGTGGAAACCATTACTGGTTGTTTCAAGCTCTCAAAGTGGATCAGTTATTGCACAATAAATACCTCACAGAGGTCAGTGTTTGGGGGGAGGGGGTGTTTGTTGTGGGTGTTTTTGTTGTTCTTTGTTTAAAAAAAGCTAGGCTGAACTCATGTGTGTTATTTATAAATCGGTTACGTCTGGAAATCTTCAAGTTTCATGATGCATCATTAGACAAAGAAATTAGCTACATAAAAATTTACAACAGGGACATACATATAAATACAAAACCTTTCACAGAGTGCCACAGATGCTTTAAGGAAAGTAATGAACCAGCTAAAGTGTCTAAGTCTTTGCAGATGAACTCAAGGAAAGGCACACATCATAGAACCAAGCATCGAATACAGTAGCCTATCTCAGCAGCTTTAACATCTCCTGAAGCAAAAATAACTTGGCACTTTCACCAGCGTACGCCGCCCAAAGCAGAATCTCACAGCATTTCGGAATACATCCAACCTTATGGGAAAGAAAAAGCAAGACAAATATCTAAATTAGATTTTCAGAAGCCTTCTGCTAGTTATAGTTGAGTATGCGTTTTGATAATATTCGTATCTAAGGCAGGCAAACTACAGAAAACCTCTTGCATGATGCATTCATATGTGAATTCATCACGGGGCACACTGAAACCAAAGGTCAAAGACCACTGCATGAAAGCCGACAGCCAAATGGGCCAAACTACAAACCAGCTAATTTTCCAGAGCTATCTGGAATTATCACTGTTCACTGTATCTAATGAACTTCAATGTTTATCACTTTCCAAGAGGAAAATGCAGACAAAGCAAGGTTTAAGTTAGCAATGACATTTCATATGACTAAATAAAATCTCTTTCTGGCATATTCACAAAGATTACCTGTAGTACCACCTTCATGGCTGTGTATTGTGTTGTGCAGTTGCAGATCTGCTTTGGGGTGATACAGCTGCTAACAATCCACTTACTATTTCTCGTCTTATTTCACCAACAATAGACTCCTTAATCTGAAAGGGATTAGTCAAAGTTTTAAAGTCAGTAAATTACATAATCAATGGATAAAACAAAATGATATTGCAGATATGTTTGACATTATCAACATATGAAAATCTACACCACCAAAAAGTCAACTTTCAAAAAATGCAAATGGAGAAACAGCTATTTTTCCAAAAGAAACCCTCTAAGTAATTTCAAAGTCCTTGCAAATCATATAAATGCAAACCAAGCTGGTTTTGTTTTTCCAGATGGTAAATATATCTACGTTTTACACTTCTGATAATTGGTTTTATGTTAAGAAAAAAATACAATTCAGCTATGCAAAGTTCTGAAAATAGTATTTTAGGATACGCACACATCAAAAGCACCCCAAATGCACTGCTTTTCGACATTAAAATTTATCTCCTGAAAACAAAGGTATGACTGATCTGCCTCACACATGGGTTATGCAGTAGGAAAGGTCTAAATCCATGAACATGAGCTGCTGTTTTCACATAAAACAAAAGGAGCCAGATCATAATTACATACTTGCAGCAGTGAAGAAAAACAAAGAACTTCAATGGTTGCTCACATCATCAGTTGGCCACTGGGATATGATCTATGCCAGCAAAGGCTATTTTTCACAAGGTTGTGACAAAGTATTTACCCATTAAATTTTACATAAAACAAATGCAGGAGTTACTATGAGCAGGCACCTGAGGCCAGAACAAAGGAGGAGCAGAGCACTGATGGCTACAGTAAAGGAAACAAAGGAGAAAAGGAGGCAAAGGGGCACATTATGCTGGAAAGGAACAGGGCGTGAAAAAAATAACATGGGCTGCTTACAAGTATGAGAAATCTTTGACACAAACTCATTTTTTGGATGGTCTTCAGTAAGGACTAACAAGTCAGATGCAGTTCCAAGGACAGAGGACAATGATGGTGAGTAAGAGTGCCGGGGGGTAAGAGCCAGTGACCAGCCGCTGGGGTCACTTGCAGAAGCACTCATCAGACCAGTTACGCAATATAGCTTTCTTATTCTTACGAAAAGCCCAATAATTTCCTGGCACAAATAATTCATTTTAGACTAAAGAAAATACTGTTCATAGTGTCATTTCAAAGTAGTTTTCAAGTGCCTGAGTAGTTGTAATGAATGTGAGATTTAACGCCAGAAAAAAAAGCTGACATTTCTAATCCTGGTTTTGCCAGTAACAAATCCCTTCATGTTCTGATGCCCCACCAAGACCACAGGAATAATATTTACTCAAATCCAGCCTTCCCAACAGCCTTGCCATGTTTGCATAGCCCTCTCATCATCTCATTGAACATCTTGCAATTATTCTTGTAAGTCTCCCCACTTCCTGGTGCGTCAAAAGGATTAAGCAACAACGTCAGAAGGGTGGCAGCAGCATTAGCAACAGGTTATTTATCCCTTGTTCTCATTGGCAAGCTATTCAACACCTAAACCATTAGCGGCAAAGTTCCTTGTTTCATTACTACTTTGCATCAAGCAGAAATTCAGAGACTATTATATTATTGGGAAACAGGTTTCCAGTTGGGTTGTTTGCTGATTAACTGACCAAAGAAAAGCCAGCATGTAACAGGGCCTGGTTTACCAACACCCACAAGTCCCGAGCATAAACAGGCAGGCATACAAAGCTTTAGGACCACTGTCAGCATAGGAAGGCCTTTGGGATTTAGAAATTCAGGCACAGGGAAACCTGCCACACAGCAACCCAACTGGCCAGTAGGCCACTGTTGTAAGGGAGCCCTGTGCTGCTCTGATGGCGTTTCTTCTCCAGTATCACACAGGGTGGGTCTGTGTGACACTACAAAACAGTTCTGTGCCCTTCTCTCAATGGATAGACAAAAATAAACCTCACTTTCCAGAGAAAACTGATAAAAGCTTCCCAAATTAGCAAGTAAATAGTATGACAAATATTTTTATGGTGAGATGGAGACCGAAAAGGAAGTGGCTCCTGTTCTATTCTCAGCTCTTCCAACATCTTCTGGCATGACCTTGATGGATTGCTTGAGTCCTTTGGTTCTCACCTTCCTGCCTGGATGACAAAAGGGCCACCCTCCACTACTTCTCACTGTCACTGCTTCCCCCCTTCTTTCCAGACTCATCAAGGTCAATCCTACATAATAAGCACAGCATCGTTTCCTGCAGTGACTCAGTCCCATGTGTGTGTCACAACAATGACCAATGTTTGCCTTTTTCATTGCAAATGATAGAGGGCAAGGTGCATCTTCCATTTGTTCTGCAGAAGGGCACAGCCCACTGCCAAGAATTGCTCTGTATGAAAGACAGAAAGCTGTTGGTGAATGCTCCGCTGGTATTTTTAGCAGCTGAATGAAAAATTGATTATTTGAAAGAGAACAGAACCCACTCATTTATGGTACATATACCATGCTGATACAACACTAATATTCAATATTGCATTAATAACACCTCACAGATTGTTTTACTCCAGTAAACAAGTCATCTTTCTCCCTGTGAAAGAATGTACTATTACTGTAATACTGTGTTGCTGCTAAACACTGAACTGAGAGTGAAATGTGCCACAGTGGTAATTCTAGAGGTGGGTGTCCTTCATCTACTGATGGAAAATGAACTAAGGCTTTTCACAGTCCTTATATTCCTGATCTGAGCAGTTTTTCCTTTATTAACATTAAATGGTTAATTAATTATTGTCATTTATTATTATTGTTAATGAAATTATTAAAATCCTTTATTTTGTTTCCTCTACTAAATTAATTTTTTTCTACTCTATTTTCAACTTGTGCCACTTCATGGCAGCAGTCAGAACGGGAAAGGCAAGATTGTCTATCAGACAATCTCTCTAGCCCATAAAGACCCATTACAGCCCCCTGAACCAGATGTTGACAGGAACATCATACATTTCTTTAAAGTATAGCAATTAAATGCCATTTACAATGGAGATCTGTTAGCAAAACCAAAACCCACATGGCTCTTAAGCAGAAAGCTTTTTAAACTATCGCATCTTTTAAACTGCAGAAGAGCAGAGTGAGAGGACCTGGTGGCAATCCTAGCAACACTGTGATCTATGAGTCATCTATTAAGTGCTTCATGTGATACTCCAGTGGAGGTCAAGCTGTATTTTGATCAAAACAAGAGGGCCACTGTTTGGCGTTTTAACATTTCACGTTATTGAATGCTTTTCTGTGGGAGTTAGTCCACTAACACTAAAAGTTAACACCATGAGGTTTTTTAATGCCAACAAATAGTTAGAGGTCAAAGCTCACATGCATTACAACCCGCCCAGGCTTATTCTGAAACACTGCCTGACTTTTCTTTCTCCAACGCAAGGTCACACAGCTACAGGGAATGGGACGAATAACAAGGGTTTAACATTTATGAATGCATACATGAGGAATGCATCCTACCAGATTTCTTTCTTTCGACAATGAAACTGTAATTCCTTTGTTAACAACAGAGCTACTTAAATAAGACACATGTCCACTTATGCTCTGTTTCACAATTACAATGATTTTCCTGACTAGTACTTAACAGCATATTCTGTCTCTGCAAAAACTACCAGGTGCTTCGAGCCAATGCATCTTCACTTTGACCTGCAAAACTTCTCATGCTGAGCATCTAAGCTGATGCAAAACAGGCTGCCCATGAGGTTAAACTGAGGGACAATCTTCCTGTGTGCTCAAACATTTACAAAGTGAGTCAAGCCGAGTTATTTGCTGACTACTCATCTTTGAATAGTAGCCTCTCAGTTCAGTGGAGATTCCTTCAGCATTACAATGTCCTCAGTGCCATACAACCCAAAGAACAATCTCTGTGCAAAGACTACACGTCTTTATTTGCCATCAATTAATGAAGTTAGAGATACTTTTACACAGGCTAACCTCAGAAAAAATATTGACTAAAATAACTCTGTATTTTTATTCCAGCCCCATTTACTGTCTCTCCTGCTTTTAGAGTACATTTGAATTACAGCTCTGTCCCTCCCTCCTTTAGCAATCCTCCACCATGACACAGCTCCTCTGGCATGCAGGTTTTTACAGAAGGGATGGATACAAACACAATATCCTGGCTTCACTTCAGAATGGGCAGTAAAGTACAAGGCATTACACCTAATGTGCAAGTCTTCTCTGAGGAGTAAGCAAGGAATCCTTTTAAAAGGGCACGAAAGGGAAAAGACCAGAAAGGGAGAGAATTTGGGATGTCTGGAAATATTTTATGACATCTCCAAAACTAGGCTTCTCAAGACTCCTTCCAACTTTCCTCTAGGTACTTCAGAGAAAATGGCAGCAAGAGAGTGGTGGAGGGGGGAAGATATTTAAAAATTGAATGCTTGCCCCCCTGGCTCATTCATTTTGCTTTCAAAGTAGAGTTGTAAAGTTTTAGCACCAGAAGCTCCACTGTAAAGACGAGTGGTGGCCAGAAGGTGTCCAGCTCCTAATCACAGTAATGATGAGGTCACTGTTCTGGTGGCAGCTTGCTGTGAGCTGACTGTGGTACCTTTCATTTTGCAGGATAATGCCATTTTCCATAACTCATTCCACTGACTCTGATGGGGCAAAGCACTACTCAGCATCATGAGCATACCTTTTGAAAGCTTGTCTCCATTCACCTCACTGCCAAACTTCATCCTTTTTTAACACCAGCATTTCACTGACAGTTAATGCTTGTGGCCACATATTATTCTTAGCACTTTCAGCTCTTGTTATTTACAGTTACCCAAAGGTAAACAAAATAAATATCTTCACATACTTCCAGTCATCACCATCTATAAAAACATTTTTCGTAATGCTCTGCTGCTTCCCAATCTCACTGTGAAAGTGAAAGGTGCCTACACATAGCAAAGCTCACAGTGAGTCAGCCCAGACAACATCTCCACTCTGCAGAGACAGACACAGCAGAGCCTTGTGGTCAGATAATAAGTAAAAAGGATACCATACACTCCAGTACTCTTTCTGCACTGACAGAAGAGGGGTGAAGGTGTGACAAAAGATTCCTCTGAGATCACAGCTCCTGTTTTATCATGTTTTAGGTATGTTTATCATGCCTTTCATCCATTTTAAAGACAAATCTAAGACAAAGCTGGTTCCATTTACACACAGCCTCAACGCAAGCACACTGTATCTGTACAGTGGACAGTACTGCAGTGTTACAACCTAGCCTGCTGTACAGTCATCAGCATTACTCCTCTCTTGACCTTTTAAGTGGGTTATGGCAGAGACATAGAAAAGCTTCAAGGTATGAGGCTAAGGGCCCAAGGACCCAGAGGTTCTCAGTTCTCATTTCTGTATTCACAGCAGAGAGGTCGCTCCACCTTCTCATGGGCACTCACTGCTTTTGAAAATGAGAAGTTTCTTCCACTTCCTTTTCCCATTTATACTACTTGCCATAAGGCTTTCTGTCATGCCACTGATGAACAAGCCATGCAGTTTTAGTCCTGTTTTTCAATCGGGCCCACAGGAAAAATAACTGAGTACCCTTCACTTTCATTGACTGCCAATAAAACTAGTCCAACAGCATTCGTCCAACTCCAGTCTTAAAGTCTGAAACAACTTCTCATCTAACTTCAGTCTGCTTCACTTACACTCCTACAGTCTTTAGTGGTCTGGAGTAGAGGGACTGGGCTTAACATTTACTATGGAGTTGTTTCAGAAACAGCATTTCGTCAATCAAATCAACTCCAGCCTGGCATTTCAGCTAGCAAACATGATATTGAAATTTTTACTTGGGATTCTTACCCAAGTAACAGAGATGGCAAGTTCTTTCTCACCCAGACTTATAGCTGCAACTACCTATTAATATAAGTGCTACCTACTGCACTGAAAAAACATCTACTGGTCTGCACAAGAATGCAACTGTGGCTTGAACGTCTACCAATAATCTCTGAGCCTTCAGAAACAGTACAGGAACAGTACAGAGCTTTGGCTTGAGAAGGAAGAGAAAACCCCAGTGGTCAAGACTTACAGATGGCCTGTCTTTAGGTTACAGTAAACACTGTTCAAACGTCCAGATCTCAGCCCTTCCCTCCTCACCTCCCGTATGACTTGCTGCAGCTCCTCCTGCTCCACAGTTTTATGGATTTCATCAACTGAAGGCACAAGAGAGACTTTTTCAAGTTTGTGCTCCACCTCTGGCTTGGAGTCTGCAAGATCCTCAGAGCTTTCCACCTGCTGTCCAGCACCTGCTCTCCCCGGGGCAGTTGGTGTTAAGGCAACTGAGGCTCTGTATAACTTCTTGCTTTGACTCTTAGACTTTCCTGTAAGTTCAGAGGATCCAACACCAGCTTTTCTACCTGCATGACCAGAGCACACTGAAGAAGAATCAGAGTTTCCATGGGAGAATACGGACTCTGTACCCTCTGCTGGAAGAGTTTCCAGTCCAAGGTCTCCCAGTCCTAAACCCAGTTCAGACTTCAGAAATGACTGTTCTCGAATAAGTTCAGAGACCTAAGGATTCAGAAAAGAAATAGTCCTGAATAAGCATGTAGAAAAGTTGCATACAGACACAACTATGTTTTCTTGTTATTTATTCAACCACTTACTCATTCCCTCCATGCAACAAACGCAGCTATAAAATAAATATGTGCTTTGCCTTTATGACTGCAACAAAGAGGATCATAAAAAGGAATGGGCTTTTTTGAAAGCCAATATAAATACGAACTGTGGCAGTTGCCCAAGCCACTGAGTTTTGCAATACGGGTGCATCCTGCCAGAGACATTGACAGAGACACACATAAAGGCTTGATTTTGTTTCTTTTTGCTAAAACAATTTGTTTGTTCTTTCCATTTTCCAGTCTTTGAACTACTTGCTTTCAATAGTATAAAACATATAGAAAAAGAAGGCATTTCCCCTAGAGAATTCACCATGCAGTCACTGTAGCAGCTAAATGCAAGCAACATTTCGCTTCTACATATTCCTCTTAAAATCAAACAAGACTTCACAGCTACATACACCCATCTATGGTTAACTTTGCTTAAGGGAAAATGCAGCTGTTCTCAACAGAACTATTCAAGTAAGTAAAGAATTTCCAAGATTATGTGTCACATGAATCTCCTGTAAAGTTTTTCTAAGAAACCCCTTCCTGGATCTTTTTCTTAGTAAAACATACAGCACGCAACAATTACTTACTGGTTCAATGACATTCAGTGGAGAAGGGCATGACAGATTATCAGCACTTCTGCTTCCATACATACCCTGAAAAAAATAAGACAATTTGATTAATTGAGGATTTTTTTAGAGCTGTCAGAAGTTTATATATAAACATGCCATGTCTTAGACAATTTTCTGTAAAAGCAGAAACTTAGAAACCGGAAGCAAAGCTGGTTGGAGAAAGTTTATTTCAGTCACTTTGAAAGCTGGCCCTCTCTATAAAAGGATTTACAAATAAAAAGATATTTATATGGTTCACAGAATGCAAGTTTGGCTTGGGATCACAGTAATACCATATATTCCTATTCTTTGGTTTCAATTTTTTTTCCCCATGACAAAATACTGAAAAGGAAGATGTGGCCTGTGCTGCTTCTACAGAAGAGGAATGGTTAAGAAAGAGGAATGACACCCTGGATGAACATAGGATACTTTTCATCTGTGCTTCCTTTGTTTGGCTGATGACAGAATTGCAGCAGATAAAAAAACAATAGTCTTCTACTGAGTGAAAAATAAGAGAAAGTATATCACCATGCCACCAACAAACATATCCAAGTGTCTCTTTTATCCCTGCTCCTGTGCTTCTGGCATGTGTTTGTGGGAGCAGAGCTTCTCCTACTGTTTGGTGGGGAGCCCTATGTTTATCTGAAGGAGCTACAAAAAGCAATGGAAAAAAAAAAAATGAAGATGACAAATGAATTTACCAGTTTCTTTGTTCCAAGGATTGGTGGCACTAGGGAAAGCAACACCCCATTCCTTGGGAGAGAAACCCTGCATTTTTCATGTCTCGGCCCTCATTCCAGAAGTAAGAAAATCAGTGCAGGGAAACTCCAGAAAAACCATCACCATCTCTCTACATGTAAGGATATTAGACAGGAGCATTGCATACCAAAACTGTGAAAACTCAGGGTTGTAACAAGATAAAAAAGAAAGGAAAAAAAAGAAAACACCAGAAGATACGTGTTCATATGTATTAACACCAAGACAGTCCCTCTATTCAAACAACTTTTCCATAAGATAAAACACTGACTGAAAATAATAAAACCTGACCCCTGATAATACACAGGTCATTATTAGAGTCCCCAGGTATCATCCCACCGTAAGAGTTTCAACAGTTATGATTTATTAAGATAACACTGAGAACACACATAATGCTGTTGCAGAAGTAATACTTACTACGTGCGCCTGAGGTCTGTAAGGTGAAGACATGTGCAGACTTCTCAGCTGGTCTTCCAAAGCCAGCAGACGCTCCTCTAACTGCATCTCTAGCTCCTGCAGCTCCATGCGGACAGACTTTCTCAAGCTCTGTAGCTGATCAGCTTCATATCTATAGTAAGTCCACCACAAAAAGGACAGGGGTGTTCACTGTAGTCAAGTGAACATCACAAAGGGGGAACTGAGCAGGACAGTCCTGTGAGTAAAGGACTACATCCAAAGGAATTAAAAGTGGAACACAGAAAATCTCTCTTTCATGGGAAAATTAACTGAATGCCTAGATGGAACAAAAGTCTTTCCCTGTTTATAGACAATACGTATCACTTCAAAGAAAACTAAACAATGTAGTCTAACAGAACACTTTCCAAACATTTTAGCTTTAAATGCTTAAATATATGCAACCAGAAGAAACTGGCATTTATATATGTATCTATCAAATCCAGTTTAAAACCAGTAAAAACAAAAATCACAGAGCAATACAATAATTGCATATTACTTGTCCAGCATGGTTCTACATTCCCAAGCAGTCACAGCTACATTTTGGCCAGGACACCAATGTCTAAGAAAGCCAACTGATTTCAAACATATTTACTTTTAAAGTGGTTAGTCAAGAGCTGATTCAACTAAAGTAAATATATGAGCAGTTTGGAAAACTGTTCCAGATCAGCTGTTCCTGCAACTCATGGCAAGTACAAGCACACAGAGCCAGAATATGAATGCCATCTGTAGACTGGCAAGTGGCCACTGTAAGTTGGAAAAGCATCTGAATGCTACTATAAGAATTTTTTTATCTACATCTACAGTGGGGGTGTCAGAGTAGAATCTAAGCTGAATATCTTAAAGGCTTTCCCCTCTTTGATATCTAATGTTCAAATATCCTATGATAAAAGTCTTTAAAATCTGCAGCTGTAAAAGCTCTTCAGAGAAAGAATAAACACCAAAAAAAATGGTCAGTTAATAAGAAACAGGGAATAGAAGAAGCAAAGAGGAAAAAAAATCTAGAATGAAGAAATACAAAGAAGAAAGTAAGGAAGTTTTTGGCATAAACTCAAGTCCAACCTTGTTAAAATTTAAACTAATAGATTTCTTGCCCTGATTTCAGAAGCAGTGACATTTCCTGAAATGCCAAAGTGTATATATATATTATTTTTTCTTAAGATTATTTTACCTTTCCTCTTCTGTCATGTGCTGATAAACTGTTGTCTGTTGACGTAACATAGTCAATTCCAAATCCATCATTTGTGTTCTGAATAAGTTTAGATTTCGCCTTACCACTTGTAGCTCCTGGAAAGTATTCTGGGGAAAATCAATCAATAAATAGATGCATTACATGGAAAAACTGATTAAAATAAGTCTGGATCCTATAACCACATTTGCCTAGATGTGGCCTTTGAGTCATTCAGAACCTCTGTAACTTCAGTACCCTACAGAGACTGCATGTTGTGAACTCAAAATAATTCAAGTAAACAAGATTTTTAGATGTATTTCTATATATATGCTTGTATACAAGCAAACATATGAAAGGATTTCAGTGTATTTAGATTAATTCCTTTTTAACATTATTTGGAGGATGGCCACCTTTTATTTCTTCAGAGAAAAGATAGCACACTGCACTGCTCAAAGTTAGCCCAGTCTCTGGCACATTAATGATGTTTCTCTATCTTTTATTTTGACTAAGTACCACCATGTGAACAGGGTCACTTACTTCATAGAGAGGTAGAATGGATGATCTCTGAGTAGTGTAACTGGTGGCAGCCACAAGATCCTGACCCCTCATCACAGGATACTAGGGAAGAAACAAACAAACAATTTGAAAAGGGAAATTCAGCAGTCTCCTTTATGAACTCATCTTCTCAAATGCAGAGATGCTCCAAGATCAGCCCCTGTTAAAACACAACCTTGCTGGCACTGCAATCTCTGCTACGTAAATGTTGTATCAAGAAAAGGAAACCTTACAAAATGGCAGTGCCAGCTCTTAACCGGAGCATGGGTACTGAAACTCTGTGAGGTAAATGTGCTGCAGGAGAAAAACCAAATCAATCCTGTCTGACACAGTAAAAATGGATAAAAGTCAGGTTTAAATTAGTTTTTTCCACACCCGGCATTTTATGCTTGAAAACTTAGTAGTCTCAGTTGTCTTAACTAACGATAAAAAGAACAAATCCAAACCAGAAATGAGCAAATTAAACTGCAATCCATTTTCAAATCATGGTTACAGTCACATTTGTTGTAGGGTTTTGTTCAGTTCTTAAGTTTGGGGATTTTTTTTTTTGTTCATTTTGAGTTTTAATCTCACTACATTACCCTCATTTGAGGACCCCTGCATGCTAATGATCTCTCATGAAAGCAAGATTGTTGAAGAATTTCTATTTGCATGTTGCATCAACACATGGAGCAACCAGATAAAATTCAGGGGCTACTACATGTAGAGACAAGGCACAACAAAGAACAGTAGAAATAGCAACGCCTTTTACCTTATCAAACACAAACAAAACAACAGCTTGTCTACTATAATTTTGTAAGAATTCAAAAGACTATTGACACAATGGAAAATTTGATGTTTGTCCATTAATCCAGGGGAGCTTTGCTCAAACATGATCACATCTAGGGGATGTTTTGTTTTTCCTCTCCCAGTTTTCTCTGTTCCCTGTTCTATCAGGAATTTATCTATTCCTCTTTATTCCTTCTTAAAATCAGAATCATAGATTTGAAATACCTGAACTTTTTCCTTCAGCCACAGAGTATGCTGTGTGCCAAACTGAATCTCAGCTGTAGGAAAAAGCATTCACCAAGGAGTACATATTCATTTAAACTTCTGCAGTGAGAACGACCAAGCCCCTAAAATGGAACAAGTCTAGACAAAATACACTGGAAGCAGAACAAGTGGGCTAGGAGTTATTATACTCTCTTATACTATATTTTTTAATTGAATCAGCTTGAGCACGAGTTCTGGGCATAATACAGAGGTTTCTTCTTTGGTAGGTTTATTTAGCATGGTATATGTGGTAAAAGTACCATAGCACACTGTAATCTTACACAAATATTAAGGCTGCAATTGGTACCTGTGAGAGAATTTTACAGAGCAGGTTAAATTCTGCAAGCACTTGCTCCCAGGCACACTGTCCACTACTTTGAGAAATAGGTGACTTAACACACAGCTGACCACAGCATGCCACTAGAGAGCTGGTCACAAAGCTCTCTGCGAGAAGCAGGGCCAGCTGGTAGAACCGAAGTCAAGCTGGACTAGGCTCTAACTTCTGACAAGTGGCAAAATAAACAAAATTACATGGGTCTAAAAAAGCCCACTATACCCGACCACCTGTAATATGGTGCAAGCAGGCACACGTTTCTTCTTGGGTAAAACCCACAGAAACTGTTGATGCTCTACAACTGAATAGACTTCATGTATTCATATATAAACAAGCAGAGTCTGCAAGTGCTCTGCCCATGTAGCCTCCTGCAGCAGCTTGCAGGCTCCCAAGTTTGATCACCACCTAAGCGAACAGCAGTACAGGGATGGCAGAAGAGGGACAGATGACAATCAGGAGAGAAAGAGCAAAAGGTGTGGCAGAAACTGGCAAAAAAAAAGTGTGCTTGCATTTTAAAGCATTTCTTCTCTGAGTGATGAGATGGACAAAATTTCACATGCTCTGGCAAAACTGATTCTTAATAAATGACTGATGATGTCAGGAACATGTTGACTAGCTCCAGAGGTGGAAGTGCAAAAGATTGGCATGAAACAGCACAGAAACATGTAGGGATCAATCATCAACACCATTAATGAAGACATGCGACTTGCAACGAAAAAAATACATTCCTGTCAGTTGGTTGGGAAGTATGTCAGAGAGAAAAGAGAGGTCAAAGGACTGTCAATATGTATTTTCAAATCTAAAGCTAATGACTATCACCTTAAAATAATATAGAAGAAAAGAATACACTGTTCCTCCCTCCCACCCAAGAATATATAAAAAAAAATAAAAATAAAAATTAAAAAAAAAAAAATCAAAAAACCCTAAACAGAGTCAACTGCAACAAGAAAAAATTAAATGCAAAAATAGTGGAGCTTAGGAGAGAGATAATCTTTTACTGATCTGTTGCATCACACAAAGTAATATTCAGGTTAGCATTTTGGTTTTGTAGGGATAAAATAAGAAGTCCCTTTGTACAGGGGCAAAATTTGACTTTCTCTTACCTGTGAGAGGTTCTGCAGAGAGTTTCTGATGTCATGGAGGACTCTGCGCAGCTGCATCTCCACGGTGGAGGGTGGATTGATGGCATAAGGTCGATGAGGAAATCCAGCATGCCTTGGAGAGAAGGGACAGCTGAAGGGGGACATCAAGGTGCCGAAGGGAGAGCTGGAGATGCTTGGGACGCTGTGGGTGCTCAGTGTCCTCGTGTGCTCACAGAGAGGTCTCTCCTGCCACTCAGCAGGGAGGGAGTGAAGGGAGCAAGTTGACTGGGACATATGTGCCGGCGTGTGCATCAGACAGCTCTGTACCCTGGTGGGACTGTTGGGCCCAGTCTGGGGCACTTCTTTTTTGGAGGATGAAGGTGCAATGAACAATGTGGATTTGCACACCAGCTGGCTGGCGGCTGCCTCACCTTCACTTCTGTCACTCTCAGATGTTGCTTTCTCATCTTTCTCCACACCTGTGTACTTGTAGGTGAAAGAAGGAGGACTGCACAGAGTCTCTTTTCCTGGAGTTAACTGGACATTCACAGAGGACACCACTTTCACCGGATTCAGCAATGCAGTTGGGAGGGACTGAGACCGCCTTAGAGGATAGCCCAATTCAGCAGACCAGAGTTTCTGCTTCCTCAGGAGATCTTTTGACTTAAGCAGAGTGCGTCCAGCCCTGGAATCCAATGTACTGACAATCCTCATCTCAGCTCTTTGCAAGGCGACCTGAACCCTGTCCACGGGTGATGGGGAGGAGCTGCCACCTTCAAGAGACTCCACTGACTTGAGGATATGGTGCGTGTGGTACTGAGGAAACTCAAACACACTGCCTTCCTCCAGCAGGTCCAATTCGTTTTGCTCACTGGAAATACCTTCCTCTTTAGGGATGACCTCTCCTTGGACTATCTCTGATATATGAGATGACTTGCTTTCTCCTTGATTTTGTTCAGTTTCATAGTCAGTAATTTTCCTGTCTTCACTCCTGTTCTCAGAAGGTGTCCCTACCTTTCGTCTTTCTACTTGAGAGATAATATCCTCTTCATCATCATCCTCCTCCTCTTCATCATCATCATCTTCTTCCTCCTCCTCAAACTTATTGAAACAGGGAAGTTCCTGGGCTATTGGTGTCTTCTGTTCCTCACTATGTGACGTCACGGTTGTCTCACTGTCACAGCTGTCAGCACTGCTTCCCATGCCCTGCAGAGATTCCTGGACCTAGGGGAGATACAAGCCAGAAAAGGGATGAACATACTAGAGACTCAACTACTGCCTTCTCAGGAGCTATGCTAAGAGTCCAAGTCCATATTCATTGAGCATTGTGGTGGGCAGCAAAAAGAATAATGCTGTTAGTGTGCAAGAAGACAGTCAAGCAGAACAAAGAAACCATAGTGTCAGATAGATTAGAAGCACATTCAAGTACAGTATCAAAAGGAGACGTGTTTTGTTTTGTTTTTTTTTTTTAAAAAGAGAAAACTATTCACTCATTTCTTTGATTTGACGATAAACTCTTTATTGCCAGAAGAACAGAAGTGGCAGCAGAGTAAAAAAAGAGTAAAATGCCTGTATTTTATGTAGTGACAACACAAAGGGAAAGCAGGGTGGTGGTAGATGGCACCTCCCATAAATAAAGGTAGCACTGTCAGCACTGAAACGAAGGGTGGTATTAGGGAATACATACTGAGAAGCGAGAAGAACTGCAGACTGTGGTGAAACTAGTGTCACAACACTAAGAATGGGAAAACCAGTCTGCCCATACACTTGGCCTGTTTTAAGTCACAGAATTGTTTGAGACTGAGAATCTCACATTAGGCTGCTAATCTCTGTTGAAGACTGCATCCAGTCCTATTACACCTATCCTTCCTTTCTCCTAATATTTCATCCCTTTTTCATTCTAAATGACAGAGCACATGTATGAGGGAGCTGCTAATTCAATAGGTAACAAATGGCAGGAAAAGCATCTATGAGAAAGGAAAAAGAAGAGGCCAATGGATTGCAAAGCATGTTCCCTAGGCTGGCCTAAATGACCAGTATATTTACAAATGGACAAGACCTAAGAATATGTGGTATAAAGTACAGCCTTTAAGACAAGCCTTCCCATCTATAATTTCTGAGGATTTCACTACCATTAGGATATTAATTATTAGTTCTTCCTAGAGAAATTAATTACTGTGTATATCACTATATACACAGTATATACTGTGTTCCTTCTCCAACCATCTAGAAGATTTCAGTCATGAAGGTCATCTTTTTAAGTATGTACTTAACAATGCACTCACTGGCACAGCCAAAAATTAGTATGAATACTGCACAGGTTCAGACACTGTTAAAGTTATTAAAAGAACAAAAGATTGTAATGTCTAGGTGAACTGAGGTGTGCTACATGTGTGCATATCTGTCTCTCTAATCCCCACCACTTTGTTCACTCACATGTCAGGCAAGCAAAACTTCAAGACCTTGGATGGAGAATTCTTCTAGCTTCTTTGGAAACATGAAACTCCTCTGCAAAATATCCCATCCCAACACCAAAACTTCCCTTAGAAATCTGTATTTGGGATGTCAGGGATGAAAGGCAATGCAGCTCCCATTTTTGAATTTTCTCCTGAGTATTAGAGGAATGCTATGGTTGCTAGAGTCAGTTACTTAACAGTAGATGGCACTAACTTACCATGCTTTTAAAAACAATACACACCCCTCTGTATCCCCTTCATCTTTTCATAGGTTCTCTTCACTAGCCGACAAGTTCTCATTCCCTCTAGTCTCATCATTCACCCCTATTTTTTGAATTCAGCTCAGCACTTGGTCTGAATAAAGCAGTGAAGGCAGCAGAAGAGAACCTAGCAACCTCATGGCATAAACCTCGTGCAGTATCCATACATCTTTTCAAAACAGCATAACAGAAAGCAGAAAAATCTCATCCCTTTACAGCCAACACAAATAAACTCCACCAATCTTCTGGCAAAAGGACACTTAGTAGTAACATGCTTTTAATGGACTCTTACATTGCAATCAGCATGAAAATCAGGAGTGAGCAACTCTAATCTGAGTCACCCTATAACATACCTGTCAACTCCAGTGCAGCCCCGGTTTGGTAGAGAGCAGAAGTCTCAGACTGTCATGTGCAAAACACACTCAGGCTCATGATTTCCTTTATTCACCCTTTTGCTCATGCAAAGTGTAAGCTGATGTTTACAGTGAGACAAAAAGATTGGCACTGTCTTGGCTTTCATTTTGGTACTCTGTTGAAAAACCACTAAACAAAGCACAGAATACCAGTACCAAAAAGGAAAAGCAACAGTGATGGATGAGTGCAGGAGTATCTTCATAGAAAGTGCCAAACAGCTTTTAAAATGTTTGGTGTGTCACACAGAACAAAACATATAGTAGCATAAATAAAATTTCAGCAGGTGCAAGCCACAGAAATAACTGGTGATATCCAGCATCCCATCTTTGTATTCTTCCAGACTATAGTTTAGGTCCCAGACAGCTAACCAATGGTCTTAAGGCCAGGATCCAACTCAAGACTTTTCTCTGGCTGACTGACAGGCCATCCAAATCATGGCTATTACTATGTGAATGTTTTAGGAGAGACAAGAGAACATCTCTCCTAAACAACAGGTAAAACACTGTGCAAATGTGTGTATTGGGCAGACACCTAAACATCAAGCTGGAACAAAAGCCTCCTTCAAGACACGCAGTCTCTGCTCAGTATCACGGCAAGTTCTGGGACTGAGATCAAAGGAACTGCAACAAGAAACGGGGTGGGAGCTCAAGATTGACTAAACGTTAATATACCTTCACAGTAAAGTTAGTACGAAACTGCTTTTACTTTCTGTCAGCTGCTAACTAAAAAAAAAAAAGTGGGAAGGAAAAAATGATACAAGAAATTAAATGATTGGCAGAAAAGCTATAATCTTTCATAACCTTAATCTCTACCCACTGCAATCATGAACAGAAGGGACTATTCTGGAGCCTCAGTCAGTAAGAAAAGATTCACCAGAAACACAAAACAGGACACGCTGAACTTAGAGCTTATTGCACACCCAAGTATATCGAGATTATCCTACCAGAAAGACTTTCAAATTTTAACACAGTTCTGTAAGGGACACAGTAGGTCCAGCTCTGAAAATGGGAAGTTTCATGATTTATAGGATTTAGACTGACAGTCATGATAGCATTCAAATATCAACATCCCTCCTGCCCTCCTCGGGTCCCTGCTGTCCCACAATAATCAGTTAATATTTCAACCACAGCATGACAGCCTTACCTGAAGCTGATTAAATGGGGAACAGTCTGTGGAGGAGTCCTCAGCAAAGCCACTGCTGTCAGAGTGCTGACTCCCAGTCCGTAACAGCTGATCTGTTTAAAACAAGCAAACCCCAACACAGTTCATTTCACAAATTACAAACTTTCAAGTCCAATCTCATTCAATACATGCCTTCCTTTTACATCAAAGTAATGTTAAGTGGATAAAACAATTCCTTTTCAATTGAACAATACAGAGAAACAACTTGTTTGTTTCAAGCAGAACTTCTCACGCAAAGCCCTATTTGTGAAACTTCAAGCAGTAGTGGAAGGAGAACCATCTTTTACATTTTTCTTTCCTGTGCTGCAGAAAAAACCCACTCTGCAGATTTTGCAGTTGCTGGAGTTTTCTTTCCAAAAACCGAATCACTGGTTAATTCACGTGCACGCAGTGGAAGAGTTGCTTTTGTATTGACATGTACAGATTTGTTCCCCCTCCTAATCATGAAAAGGAAGGAGATCACTCATGTCCTGCCAGCTTACACCACCACATACACCCAGAGGAACAGCATCACATGAGCAGAGAGGGCAATGCACACGACTTGGGAAAACTGCTAGAGACGGTCAGTGGTTTAGTGGACAAATACAAAACATCTCTGACACATCAGTGGGCAATCTGCCAAAGCACATTCCCTGTGCTCATTTTATACAGGAAAGATAAGAACCTCCTGATTATTCCTTTCTACTTACATTAGACAAACGTTAAAATAGCCTAAAGAGACTCTAAAATCCTCAATGCCACCCAGGAGTGGTTCCTCTGGTGCAAGCTCTGTAGCCATGAAGCTGCTGGTCAAGGAGATCTCAGTAGCTCTGCAGCAGTGAAACAGGAAGCACACACCAGCTATGGGGTTTACCCTACAGCACCATAAACATTTTGCTTAGCCAGATAGCAGCATGGGCAACAGCTTGATTTCAACAACCTTTAGTTCACAGCAGAAGTGTCAAAGGTTGGAAATGGGATGAGACCACAGCAGCCTGTAGCTCCCAGGCTCCTGCCACCTTCTCCTCCTCACCCTGGGGCAAGAGCTCACTGCTGCCTTCGCGGAGACTCAGTGCAGAATTTTGCCCCACATTCCTTCAACCACTTAACTGTCATCGTATAATTAATTCCAGTTCACAGCTCAATGCATTGGAATGCATCATGAAAACTGTTTGGAAACTGTTGGATATTCAGAACCAATTTTTTTTTTTAGTATTAATTTTGATGAACAATTTCACTAACAAAGAAACAAAAGCCTACACAGGCCCAGAAGTTTGTGAACACCAGGAGAGGCAAACAGCACACTAAACTTCTGTATCAGCTATTTTACCCAGTTCTGAGGGAGTGCCTTTCAAATTGTGCTGCTGCTCTGTTATCATAGTAGCCACAATATCCTGCAATGATAAACAACTTTTCTACCTCAAGACAGACATCTCCACCCAGCTCCCAGTAAAGACAATGGAAATTACTTTCCTGTGAACTGGACTAGGTCTTATTAACTGCCCAATACAATTAATACAACTGAAAGAACATGCCATGAACAG
This sequence comes from Merops nubicus, assembly GCF_000691845.1. Taxonomy (NCBI): domain Eukaryota; kingdom Metazoa; phylum Chordata; class Aves; order Coraciiformes; family Meropidae; genus Merops; species Merops nubicus. Next base: position 19,675 of record NW_008623653.1, on the reverse strand, counting down.
CTGAGGCTGCTGCGAAGCTGCCACCTCCTCCAAGCTGAACAGTCGCCTGCTTTGGCCTCTTCTGTCTCTTTTCCTATCTGGTGATTTTTAATTTAAAAGGAAAAAGCACTACTGGTGAAAGCCTTAGCCACAGGGGAGAGATTCCAACTAGTTCAGATAAAGCAATTCACCAGTGTGCGTGCTGGTATCTGGTTTGAGGTGCATGAAGTTTATTACTGCTCAAGAAAAATACTGACCTGCCCTTATGGTTCCTTCTCAGTGAGTATTTCCTTTTCAGCTATCAAAACAAAAATATAGATAGATACGCACATGCACATGTCTCCTCAAATCATTTCCTGGTCTAAAGCGAAAAACAGAGGTTTAGAACTTTCTCTATAGCATTTATTATTTATGCACACGCTTTGACAGCCTTACAGGACAGACCTGCCAGTCAAGTGGGCAGTCTAGAGCAGAGGCATTCAACCCAGCACCAAAGGCTGGGTTGCAGGGATTAACCCGGGATCATCCCTTGCCCTGTGTATTCCTACTAAGGCAAATGTACTTTCTGCAAAAAGGTCACCACCACTTGATGCCAACCCTGCAGCCCAAAGCTATTATCAACACTACTTAGAGGAAATCTGAACTAGCAGGAGAAGGCCAG
>NW_008623653.1:0-19004 GCF_000691845.1 Merops nubicus | reverse complement strand
GAAAGAGTGGGAAAAGAAACCAGTTAAGATGAACAAAACAAGAAGGAACAATCAAACTTATGTCACAGAGCACAAATGGAAATGCCCCTTTGGACTATTGCTTTAAGTTGTATAAAATAATCAAAATATATTTAAGCACTGAATACCTGCCAAAGAAATGCAAGTATTCAAAAATACATCAAATAAGCTCACAGAACTTCAAAACAAGAACAGACTATGAAGAAACAGGTCTGCAGTTTACAAAACAAAATAGCACAGATGTATCAGAGAATCACTATTAAATAATGCAATAATTAATCTATTGTAAAATAATGTTCAGCTGCCAACAGACTGTCAGTCTCATCAATACAAAAAGTCCCATCAGGTACTTGCCTTACACCTTCTGCATCACTCAACTGCTCATCCAGAAGAGGAGCAGAAATATGTGGAAATTGCCCGTGAAGCTTTAGTAACTCCTATCTCTCTTCTACCTACACTACTGGCAAAGCTCTAGAGCACTTTGCATATCATGAGATAACGAACTGACATTCCCAACTTATCTATAAAGTATTCCATTATGGGATTAAATATCTGCTGCTCCCTTTTCTAATACTGATCACACCCTGCACCCCAGCACTGCCCAGTCCAGCCCTGCTGCAGAAACTCTGCAGAGTCCCTGGGGATTTCCAAGCTTATGGACAGATAAGCACAGATTCCCACAGATACTAAATCTGTTCCAAATGTTTTCTCTTCACTCCTCCAGCTACAATCTCCTTTGGAGCTGCACCCACAGAGAGCTATAAATGCAATAATATATTAAGGACAGGAAGTGCTGATTATGCACTTTCTTCACTTTTAAGAACAAAATTTTCAAAATTAATAACTGCTTTTGACTATCACTGTCAGATGCCACAAAAAAAACGTTTGCAGCTATTCAAAATTTCACAGAGCCACTGACGTCAACAACCAGACACAAATTACTGTGCCTGAACAATACTTTTTCTGCACATTGTACCTATATTTGTCTTGTTCGTTGGGCACTTTTGGAATGGAAGGTACTGCTGTATAAATAAGCCAGAAAGAATTTTGTTTTCCAACTACCAAACTTTCCTTCCAGATAACTTCACAATACTTTTTTTTTTTTTTTTTTTGAAATAGTGGACATTTAGCAGCATTGTATGTTTACAGTACAAAGCAACTAAAGCTTTTCATTCTTCTCTACTGCGTTCCTAAAAAAACCCACATGCACAAAAACATTTGAGGTTTGCAGGAACAAAGAACAGAACGTCGGTTTTAGGCATAATGGATAAACCAGTTCAGTACCATTTTGGAATACAACCTAAAAAATACATCAAGCTAGTCAATACAATACAGAATTTGTATCCCCTATAAAGTGTTTAACAAAGACAGTACTATAGCAAAGCAATCATTGTCTAGTCACTTTGAAAATTTAAGCTCACTAGTTATAAATGAAGTTAATCTGAAACGAGAAACATGCTTCAATGGGGAGTCTAAGCAGCAGCAAACTCAGTGTTGTTCAAGCACAGCTTAAGTCTCCAGACTATTTTAGTAGGAAATATTTTATTTTTTTTTAATTTAAATACTTCACATCTTATTATAGGCCCTCTGAAAATGCCTTATAAGATGTTGTAAATGTCAGAGAAAGCACCCACAGTGCTCTGTGTAGTTGTGAAGTCATTAACCTTCAGTGCTTAGTCCAGAGCATTCTCAGCCATGTTGATGTAACTCAGGTGACAGTTCACAAGATTGTCAGATCATTTGTGAGCAGGCACATTCCACCAAGGAACCCCATCCGTTTGTGAACAGGCATGTGCCACTAAGGAACACCATCACAACTAAGCACCTCACTCAATGCAACAAGCTCTATTTCTCCTCTAATCACACGTAACAGCCAGAGAACAGATTTCACTTGCCAATGTCGGGCAAAGTAACAATCACAGAATGAACTTAAAGATCAACTCTGTCCCATTCCCAAGCCATAAAATACATAAATAAGACTTTGAGTTGACAGCACAAACTAAGTCACGAGAGCCAGTGCACAGTTTCCCCATGTGAAGGACTACAATTTCCACGTGGGTGCAGAGACTCTAGTCTTCTGTGCAGGCAGCTTGCAGACGGAGCAGTAGCACATAGGAAAAAGCTGATGTATCATGCAATTTAGGTTTAAAACAATATAATTTTAGTTTAAATGGGTATCTTAAATTACAGGATTTGCCAGGCAAAAAAGATCCCACACAATCTGAATTAACATTTCAGTCCCTCTGAGCTATTATCAATTATACAAAAGTGAAAACAGGCAGTGAGGTTATAGGGCTGTTGTCTTGCCTGTAATTTGGTTGCGACTTTGCAGCAATGTTCTGTGATTTGGCTGAAAAAGAAACTCAGATCTTTTTTGTTTCTACAGAGAAAAGAAACTTCAGAAGTTTTAAATATCTGAACGAGCATTTCATAGAGGGAAGGGCACTCAGTAGATTGCTGTCTCCAAGCAGCTGAAGTCTACTCACCTTTCCTTGACTTGGTCACTGCCAGCTGGTGAGAAGCTGGAACGTGTGGTAGATCCCCCTCTGTACTCTGGATCTATCGGGAAGAGGAGATGAATATTTTGTCAGGCCAATTGGAATATGTTCCTGTGCTTAAGAACAACCAAGCTATATACACTCCAAATGCAGGTGTGGTTTTTTTTGGTTTGTTTGTGGGTTTGTTGGTTTTTTTTGTTTGTTTGTTTTTTTTGTTGTTTTTTTTTGTTTGGTTTTTTTTGGGTTTTTTTTGTGTGTGGTTTTTGTTTTTTTTTTTTTTTCCTTTTTTCCTCTAGTCCAACAGTCTGTGATGATTGAGGAAGCAAATCACATCTCCTTGAACCAATGTATTTTTTCATCATTGAATGTATAATTCATCATACTCAGCAATGCTCCTGTAGGAGAACACTTATCCTTAGGACAGCATCTCCCACTCATAGCACAGGGATCCCCTCTGGTTACATTCACTGTCCAAAAAGACCTGGAAATCACATCCTGTGACAACACAGAGTTCTCAGTTCCTCCTTGGCGAGAGACTGAAATAACTGTGGGAAAACACCTTGGATCACCTTTACACTACTGCCTTTTTCATATAGCACTCTTGGCCTCTCATTTGCATGTAAAGAACAAGCAAAATACATTTAGAAAATCCTATCAAGAGGTCAGCACATAAGAATTGACATCTGCTGCCTTACCAACTATTTCCCACAAGCCACCAATCCTCCAGGAGGAAGCAGATCTTGCCAGAACCTACTCTGGATTTCACCACACCACTACCCGTGGAAATAATTCTTGTGTCTTCTAGTACAAAAAAAGGAAGATTATGTATTCAGAGCCATGAAGATTTCAACTGGGAAACTTAAAACTACTTGAAAATTAATCCTATTACTTAATCAGTTTGTGAAACACAGCCTTATTAAGAAAGCAGTTCCCAGACAATCATTCAAACAATGAAAAGAATATGCCTAAAATCCCAACAGGGAGGTGGTTGTTTAGTTGAAAACTAGAATATGTTTTCTCTATTGTATGCTCCAGAAAAAATCCTAATGGTTCACATGCAGGTCTACATGTACAAAAGCCTCAATTCAGCTACCCCAACCCTTCCCTCTAATGGGCTGCCTGCCCAATTTCAAAATTGCCAAGCAATGAAATTTTCATCTCCAGTTTTAATCAACCTAAAAATGCAAAACTAAGATACTGACTGGTTTAAGCCCAAATTAGTATCTGGCTAAAGAAAAACTATATTTGCATTGATATCATGTGCATAGCTGCCACAAGGGCACATTTTCTCAGTTACAAGGGTTTTGAGAAGTACTCGGCCTGAACTTTTCATCGTTGACAGGCAAACAGTGTTACCCTTGCACAATAAATCAAGAGGCTTCTGTTTCTTTAAGAAATAAAGTTTGTACCAAAGGGATAGATTCTTATTTTGTCCAAATGCAGAGGATTATATAAAGGGCTCACCATTGAAGTTGAAGGAGGAAAAGACAAACCAAAACAAACCAAAACAAAAAAAACCCACACCAGGTAATCTTACAGGCCCTTTGACCAGACTGACCTTCCAGGAAAGGTGTCTTGATTCTCTCAAATCTCCCTTTTTCCAATGGCTATATTCACAACCTCCCAACACCTAAGCCTCTTCTCTAGATTTAATACCCTCTACCTCCTGTTCTTGGCTGGGAGAGAGCATCTGCAGCATGCTGCAGCTCCACAGGCACGCAGAAGCACTCCTCTGTCCTTCCCCATCCCTTCAGCCAATGTTGATGCTGGCAAACGACCTTCAGGACTGTAACTGGCCACCTCAGGAGAGGGTGTTTGAGGGAAATCCTGCCCTGACTCACTCCTGCACTAGCTATCTTCACAGCCACAGACTTCCGAAGGGCACTCAAACCTCCAAGGCATTTGTAAGCATGGAAAGAGCTTCCTTGAATATATCTGTCATCTTTCTTATATGTACAAATGTGCTCCAAGCCAAGCTGGGAAACTGAGGGGAGGAGTTATTGTCATTGTTTATAATACAGTTTATTGTTCATTACACCCTGCTTAGAGACATACAAAAATAAAATCATGCTGCCAGGTATTGTTCTAAAGTTTCTTCAACAAAACCAAATCCCTCTCTCCCAGGGATCTGTAGGCAGTTGATAAGTATGTATTACATTGCATAAGCAAAAATTCACCACAGTCCCATCCCACATTGCATGTTGTCTTGCCAAAACAGCTGTGTTTATGCCCTGGCATCATTGCAAGATGTGTCAAACAAAACTTCACAAACACATCAGATCTGGCTCATGCAGAACTCAGCAAGTCTTCTTCATCTTATAACCCTTTACAGTCCAACTTACTCTGAAGAAAAATTCCATTTCTTTTATATATCTATATTTATATGTTCATTTCAAATTTGTCCAAGAGTACCAAAAAATAGATTTCTTCTCTGGGATACATAGCAAAATGCATTGCCACTTAGATCCCTTCCACCGTGTCAACGCAAACATCTGTGCAGCTACACAACAAACTGGATCAAGAAAATTCTATGAATGAAAGCTAAGCCAGGAAAAATAAATAAATAAAAATACACATTTTGTTTGTTTTTTTTTTTTTCCCCCTCTCAACTGAACCAGTCCTTTGCTCTGGTTCAGCAGATGGCCACACTATATGTGGGTGAGGAAACAAAGGCACAAACAAGTGGCAGGAATACAAGAGGCTGGTTTACTGTTTTCTACTTGGTAAGTGCCCTCAGCTGCAACATTAGTTGATCTAGAAGAGCTTGTAATGACAATATGACACTAGTCATAATATCTACTGAATCATCACTTCATCATTCACTGTAGAACTCGGGGGAAGGGGTGTGGGGGGTTCTATTCACTTGCTTTCTTCACTCGTTTCACCAATGAAATTACAATCCTTCATTTTACTATTATATTTCACATAGACAAAAACTTAACCACCAAACTGTTAACAAGAGCCACTTCAAAATGTGTCCACAAAATCAACACCTAATTTAAGATCTTACAATTCAAGGTGTGAGTCTCTGCAAAAAACTGCATTCTTGAATTTGTAGGCTAGATGTTTTCTAGCCTCATAAACAAAGCACAGGAACCTGGGAATTAAAATCCTTTGAGACAATTATCAATGAAAAAATGGATACATGCAGTTATGAAGAAATGAAAAGGCATCTACCACAGAATTTGTAATTAAGCAATTGCCAGGGGCACATCAAAAGGACTTTCAGTGTGCTAATTTCCAGAGAACAGATCAACATACAGTAGATTGTCATCAAATCCCAAAGTTGCACAAGATGAACATCTCACCCTACATGATAGCTCCTTTCCCTTTCATGCAACACCACTCTTGCTCCATCCACAAAATTTATCCTTAATCAGTATCAATTAATTAACTGAATTTACTTTTAGACAACAAAAATAATTACTTCCAGTTAGTAATTTAAGCAAAGTAAACTTTTTAAACCAAAGGCTTTTATATATGTAAAGCCTAACCTACATCTGTTTCCATAGGAAAAGCTCCTAGGAGTTAGGACAGTGATTGCCATTACCTGAGCTCGATTTAAAAAAGGAGAACTTTCCTGCTGGTTCTCAGGAACAACAACAGCAGCACCATGTTATTTCATTAAAGGGATCAATTAGAGCAGCCTACAGAGAGAGTGCCACAGCTGTTCTATCACTTGGAGAATTTAGAGTATTCCTGGAGAAAACGCTGTCAGCTACACAGGAGTGAACATTCCTCTGCTGGCAGCCAGCAAGTTATGTAAACTGTACTCAAAAACAAAGTCATATATCTCCACCTACCTCTTCCATCTCAAAGGAGTCCTTCTGCTGCAGCATTAAGTTCATTACGGATGGGTTTGCGAGGGGAGCGCAGGGGTCCCTACCAGGTGATGCCGCCGGCAGCCTCTGCATTGAGGCACTGCTGTTGGAGGTACTGGAACTGCTGCTGAGGTTCGGTGAGTCCAAAAGACCAGATTCTTCACATAGTCTATCCTGGGTGCTGGCTGACTTGCTGCTCTGAACATCTGCTGGAGGCACAGCTCCCTCTTGCTTATCGTCAGTCCAGGGAGGAAGGTTCGCAGGTTTAGGTGTGTCTGCAGCATTTGTCTGATAGATACCGGCTATCTCCTCCTTTACAGTAGCCAAAAAAGAGGGAGAGTCTTTCTTTTTAGAGCATTTTTGTAATTTAGATTCATTTTTAGCATCATTTTCCTCACTCCCTGGTTCAGCTGGACTTTTCCCTTTTTCAACAGGCGAAGGAGTTGAGCAGCTGCCACCATCGGCTTGCTGTGTGCCACAGAGATTGAGCTTTGACAAGGTCTTCATCAACCTACTGGCTGTATTGCTGCGATTTAAAGGCGGAGGGCTGGATGTCTCTTTGCTGGAAGACACTGAATTCATACTACCAATTTTCTGCAAAGGAGTCCCAGAGACTTGAGAATACAAAGAAGAAAAGGCATTTGCCACAGTAGTAAGCACTTCAATCTGACGAAAACGACCTGCACGAGAAGGAAATGTAATGCAGAGTTTACAAGGATATTTGCTGTCATCACATCCCAGACCCGTTGATCCATCTCTACACAATGGTTTGAATTCTCAGAGGCAGCTCTTTCTTCATATCTCAAGAGGGAACTTTCAACATTAACCCCACTCTCACCCCACTCTCCCAAATCTCCTCCTACTTATATCAAGTGCCCCAAAGGTTGACTAAACACTGATTAGTCCTGTTAGTGAAAGTGCTAACACAGTAAAAAAAAAAAAAAACATGTAAAAACCTTTAGGGGAGTCTTTACTGAATGCACAGCAAAATGAAAAGTAAAAAAGGGATGCAGGTATTCAAGTTAATTTACAAAGTGCTAGGAAGAAAAGGGTTACACACATTGCTCTCTCCATTTAAAACTGTAAGAGGACATTTCAGCTATGCCCTCATTTCAGCAATGCTCATTACTACCTAACAAAGCTCCTGGCCAAGTCAATAGAAATACTGGCCCAGACTTCAACAATGACAGAAACATGTCACTGCTGACAGCTTTCAAAAATCACACTCAAATGCTGAAGAACAGAAGAAACAGAGCAATATTGTTATTTGTTTAGTGCTCTGAAGCTACAACAGAGGACAAGCTTAGGAGCAAGAGACAAGAATGATATAAAGCAGAAGACAGCGTATCTTAAAGGATGCCCTTCATTTCCCTCCCCCACTATAAACCCCTTCCCCTCATCCCAAGCTGTACAACACTTATGGTCACCTCTTGTCATATTTAAGACCAAACAAGGGTTTCATTATTGATTCTGAATGGATTTTGGCCTTTAGGTTGTAAAGGGGGGTTAACAGAATATTTGATATACACCTTTTTTAGTTGTTTATACAGTTCAAAAACTTAAACCTTGCTTCAAAAATATACTTACTTGTTAAAGCAAAATTTGGATTTTCCACTTCCATGCGCTGTATTTGGGCATTCAAAAAGACTTTAATATCTATCCCTCTGGCAAATGATGATGAATTAAAAAATCTCGCTGGAATTTTTGAAGCAATATCTGGTTCATCTCTTCCAAACCCAAGGTTATAGAGCACTTCTTCAGGATCTTCCTCATAAAGCTCCAGCAATTCAGAAACACTAGATGAATTAAAAGATATTTACTATCTGCTTGTCTCCTTTTAAGAGCCAGTTCCTTCTGTCCAGCTGCTAATTCAGCCCAGTAGCCAGCTCGGTCTATTGAACTTTTGACTCCTACAGCTCAGCCTACTTGAAATAATTGTGGAGATCTCTGCATCTGATCTTTGGGTTCCTATCACCAGAGCCATCAGCCCAGACACATCTCAGATCCAGTTCTTTAACTTATAAAGTCAGCCCTTATTCTGCAGAGCTCCAATTTTAAAATGTTAAAATTTCAGACATTTCTAACATTTAGGCTCATTTGTTAGCTTTTACTGCAAACCACAACTGAAAACAAACAGCAGTGTTTCAGGCAATCAAATGAAAATTCCCTTCTCGGCTACCAAATGCAACAATGCACATAAATCAAGCCAAGTCCATTTAACTGAGGAACAGAAGAAGTAAAATTTGCCAGCAAAATGCAGCCAAATTCCACTGAACTGTGCCGTGACCTTCAAAGCATAGTATTACCTTGAAACAGTCGCACTGCTTTTTCCAGACCCGGTGGAGTTCATACTTCTCCCCTTCTGGTGGAACTGCAGCCTCCTCTCCTTCGCCAGCACACCATTGCTGTCAACACAAGCGGAGAAGACCCTTGTGACAAACCCCTTTCATTCAGGGACTCTATTCTCCGTCTCGGAGGAGAGCTAAGCCTCCACCGCTGCTGAATTTCTCTTTTCCCCTTCAGCATTATCTGGTTTATATTAGCCATGTCACTTATTGAAATACCATAACAAAAGTGAACCCTGGGATGCCTCAGTAAAAATGTACATAGACGGTAAGAATTTGAAGGCAAATGCAAGCTGAGAAAACAATCCCCCGATCTCCTCTTGATGCCCCACCCTCCCCGATCCCACCCTCCTCTAGGGAGGAAGCCCATCCTCGGGTGAGCCGCTCTGCCCTGCCTTTCCCGTGCCACTGCCTCCCCCAGCAGGACCACCTCTCCTGCCTCCCCAGCGGGACCACCTCTCCTGCCTCCCCAGCGGGACCACCTCTCCGTGCCTTGGGTACCCAGCTCCCCCTCAGCCCCAGATGCCACCGACCAGCGGCACAAGGCTGTGAGCTGCCCCAGAGGTGGCCAGGGAAGCTGAAGAGCCTCCAGGCTGGAGGAAGCAGAGCAAGACAAGCTCCAACCCAGGCTGCCAGCCAGTTTCTTTCCCAAGCCCAAACTTATTTCCTCCCTGCATCCAGAGAAGCATTAGGCGGTACCTTGGGCTCAAACATACTGTTATTGCCAATCTCCCTGGGGGAACAAACCTTCCCAGGGGGACACACGCACAACAGAACCATCACTGAGAAATCAAAGGCAACAGAGGATTCACCTAAAAGTGCATTTACAGAGCCTGGCTCAGGAGGAGTAGCAAGGATGCTGCCCACATGGGTTATGCTGGTATTTACTGAAGTGAAAATGGGGTTTTAGTTTCAGCACATTTTATTCAGAAGTTCTCCCTGCAAAGCTTGAGCCTCTCCTCTCTCAAGGTCTTTTTTTCCCCACTCCCAAAGGACGTTTACTCTGAAAGGTAAAACTAATTTTCCCTTGAAATTTCTGAAATGGTAAGGGATCAGTGAGCCAAGGAAAGTAAGTCACACTAAGTTACTTAGATTTGTCATTTCTCATTTTCCTCCTGCTGCCCCAAACTCTATGTCAAGTCCGCTCAAAGAATTAAAATCTTCATTTCTTTTCTGCATCTCCTAATGACTGTTTCTGTGTTATGTGGAACTTCTCCTTCCCTTTCACATAAACAGACGTGAGCAGAGGAGCTTTAGCTCTGAGGTAGCCTCGATGACTTCTACTGCTCCTTCTTCCTCCCACCCTCCAGTACAAATATTTCCCTGAAGTAAACAAAAAAAGATTTTTACCAAGTTTCCATTTGGGTATCACTCCGTAGATGATTAGCTGTAGAGAAACAAGAAGTTACACACAGACCTCTTAAGAATTACACTTCCCATAACCAGTACAAGGAAGCAAGCAGTGAGAACATTTACCAACACTCCCACATAAGCCAGATTTTTCTCTTCTTATATAAGTGTGATTGTCAAGAATTTCTAGTATATAGCTGATATTAAGGTAGTCTATTTTATTCAGGCTTTTATAAAAGACAGTCTCACTCACCTGGACACACATTTACCTACTGTCATTAATCATATTAACTTGAAATCTAATGTGTGGTAAGATAGTAATTGTTTTATAAACCATTTATTGCTTTGCAATTGAAGACACGATTACCAGCTGCAGGGCTGTTCCTGGGTGGGAAGGGGAGGAGGAGAAGCAGGCACACAAGGATTGCTCCAGGAGAGAAAGGACAGAGGAAAGGCAGCTGGCCCAACAGCTGGGTACTGAGACTACATTCGTCAGTCTTTTCATGAGCACAGACCACTCTCAGAGTTGGGCAGTGCCCTGGCTGCCTGAGCTGTGCAAACCATGGACAAGAGCCAGGTGAAGCCTGTGGTGCTGATGGGACCAGTGGCCACACCTGGAGTTGAGAGAGCTCTGGAGGGAGGCCAAGCAGCGGGTACCAAGCACCTGGTCACCAGCATCTGACTGGGAAGTCAGCGCTTTCTGCAGCTGGATTGGCCCAGCTCCACATGGGAACATCCCAGGCAGCATTATCCTTTCAGAAAAGCAACACCCTGTCAAGCCAGAGAGTTGAGCCTCAGCCTTGAATCACAGGTTCCCCAAAACGGCGACTCAACGTTAGCAAACTTGCCCCAGGATACAGGCAAGGAGCATGTATGTGTTATAGCAACCCTCAGAATTGGCTACACGAAGAGCAAAGTGATGTCAAACAGGAGAGCCCTGCATCCCGCCTCACCGTGCCAGCAGGATACGGCCGGCAACCGAGAGCCAGACAGGGAAGCCTCACAAACCCTCTCTTCTTTTCAGAGGCATCACAAAGAAACTTAAACATACAAAAAAATCACAGATGCCACATCTCTTTTAATATTCTCGCCTATAATAGTAAAGTAAGCCTATCTATATGGATTACCTGGTTTGAACAGCTAAACTATGGGTTTTAAGAGCTCAGTAGTGATCTGGGGTTACAGGACCCTGCCCAACGCCCTCTTTAGCATTCACACAGGGCTCTGGCTTGCATCTGGCTTCAGACACAGATGCACAAGGGCAGGCCATTCACACCAGCCTCGAAGGGGCTGTCTGTCCTTCAGGGCACACAGAGCTGTTCCAAGCAGCTCTGCTGTTCCCTTCTTCTCAGATGCAAAGCAAAGCCCAGCAGAAACACTCACATCCTTACCTAGGAAAATCAACCAGCGATTCAAGTATTGTGACTTTTTATCTGAAAAGGAGGGAAACAACCCTCTAAATCATGCTAAAGGCTCAAAAAACTAGAAATCCTTGGGAATGATAAGGGGAAAAAAACTGAAAAGAAAGAAGTATTGTAATGTTTTAAAAGTACTGACTCTTGTATTCTTGGTCATATGCTCACAGTTTAGATTATTGCTACAAAGAAACTTTTCCTATGAAATCTTTGTACTGCAAGCAATCTAACAAGTGAAAAAGACTGTCAGAAAGAAAATATAATCCTGTTTAATCTGCTGCAGTAAGGGACTCATTTACTGCTTCTCCATCATTATCAGATCAAGGCAATTATCAGATCAACTGTTTTCCTTAGAAGTCCTGAATCTTTAAAAATTAAAGATATTTCCTTCCTCCAGGCCCTGTCCCTCTACTTTGACGCCACTGGCAAGACTGCTTTGGAAAAAAAAAAAAAAAAAAGGCTTTTTACTATACAAGTTCTGACACTTTGCAAAAGCTGTAGTTCAAAAAATATTAAAACCTACAGGTGAGGAGTGGTTTTGCCTTTTCTTTTTTTCCCCACTCAAAACAGACATTATTTTATATGCCCTAACCTTCCGATAAACCCAGGACCTAGTTTGTGAGGCCATTTTTTTCTGCTTTATTTCAAGATGCTGCTGTTAGAACAGGATCCACAGTGCTTTTTGGTTACAGACACCTCTAACCCATGATCTACAGAGAGGCTAAAAGTCTTTTTCTACAAAGAAGTGCACCATGAAGAGTCACACCTCCTTCCCCTTAAAAAAGGGAAGAGAAAGAAAAGTCAGGCAGCTAGCGACATTTGTCTACATTGTGGCTGTTCCAAAATACTTACTCAGCTTTGGTGCTTTTGATTTTTCAAAGCACTTAGCCCATAATGGGTTTGCCTCTTGGCTGACAGAATTTCATTCCTCCTTCCAAAAGTTTGCACATGCCACTCTCAAGGGACTCAGTGGAAGTGGAACCTACACGCCTGCCAAGAGTAACCCATGGACAAGAAGAGCAGGTAGGAGAAACCACTTTCTCACAGCCTCAGTGAGTGCTCCAAGCTGTGCTGTTGCTGTGGGCATTAAAATGAGAAGGCAGATGGGAATTCACGGCTGCCTCTGACCTTCATGTTAGACCAAAAATGTTTTACACTAGTGATAGCCTAGTAGCCTCAAAAAGCCAATCCTCCTGCATTTTTCTATGTGCTTCATGATGGTTTTCTAGCCAGCCTTATAAACTGCCTTTGACCAGAAAGGCAATGCTGTCTTTCAAAATCTAAATTAGATGATTGAACTTTTTTTTCTTTCCTCTAGAAAAGCAGTCATAATCCTGCCACACCCACCTTCGGCTCCCAGGGATAAGTCATCTTCAAAACTTCCTCCATTTTTCACCAGCATGCCTGAAAATGTACAGTTAGCAGTTCAACAACTAGAATGCTGCAGTATTTTCTTTCCAAGAGCTTAAATAAATATATTAGCAAGACATTTCAGTTGACACAACAGGATACAACCAGGCTATATTTACGATTCCTGCATTACTCACACAGTAAAAACGCACTGAGAAGTGAGAAGCTACATTTGAGAATGTAAAAAAATTATTTTGAAAGAGAATGACTACAACACTGCTTTACTTTTGTGCTCAGAAACATCCCTGAATGAACCTGTAACCAAATTAATTGCAAGTGGGAACCTGGAGGTACCACTGAACACCTCTGTGTCTTCTGCTGCTACGTTATTTATCCTCCAGACATCTTACCACGGGGATCCAGAGTCTGAGTCCAGCTTAGGCATTCCCCTCTCTCTTCCTGTACCAGATTAAGAGTCGAAGCGAAGGCACAGTAGGCACAGCAAGCAATTCCTCTGCACCCTGTCACTACCTGCACGTTCTCACTGTACTTTGAACTTTACTATTCAGACCTGCTCAGATAGTAAAATTTTTGGGTGTGGCAACCAGAGTTATTAGAGGGAAAGACTGCCTAATGCTCACCATCTCAGAGAGGAAATTGCAAACTCCCCGTTCTGCACATTTTAGTGAGCCCTAAAAAGATCCCAGACTCTCCAGAAAGACTTATTATTCAGGATCTTTTCCCCCTCCTCCAGCTTCTCAGGCACCATTGCTTCACAGTGAGAATAACTCAGCAACACCAACTAGGCTATGGTTTGTGCCACTGCTAAAGAGCCAAGGTCTCAGGTAAACATCTACAAAAGCACAGTTCTCAGCAAGAGATTTCAGCAGGTAAAGCCTTTCCTTACCCTTCAATAGAGGATTGCTTTGCTCATCCAGGGAGGCTCCCAGAGGCGTTCTGAAACCACAGAAGAGATTAATACTACTGTAAAAGCTTGCTGCTTCATGTCCTTCCTTACAGTGTGTACCAAGCGTGTGATAGCAGCAGTTGTCCCTCCCTCCACCCCCAGAAAGTACAAACTGAGGACTGGCAATAACTTTCTAAATAATCCCCTGCCTTCTGAACAAATATGCCTTCTAGGGAAAAACAACAAAACAGGTTAATAATAACTGCAACACTCAAAAGCAGTCAGTGGCAAAGCATCAGGGTCAGCAGCCCTCTCAGGCAAAATAATGGGCTTCTCTGCAGAACAGGCAGAAAAAAGGAGAATGGGATTTTGAATAGACTAATTCAATCTCATTTACATGACAAAAACTGTTACCACTTTTCTACATATTTAAAACTTCTTGGAGAGAGGAGTGAAAAGAAACAAAACAAAAACTTGACAGCTACTTTAGCTGTCACCTACCAGTTCTGATACTTCAGAGACTCTGCATGTTGGCTTTTATTTGGACTATCCTTCTTATTGCTACTCCTTAAAGGGCAGGGGATTTGCTGAACCTCACAGTGCCCAAAAGGAGCAGCAGAAACTGCACAAGTGGCAGGTCCAATCCCTCTCTGGGTTCACCCTACGCTTGTTGACACCAGATGGATGTTTCCACATCTTGTCTCTGAGACGTGTTTAACCAAAGGCTTGTCACTGTTAAGTCCTGCAGCATTAACTCTCAAAGCCCAAAACAAATTAAGAAATATAATAGTCATAAAGAAGGGGAAAGCAGATGATTTATGTGCCTATATAATGTACGCTTCATTTGGGTTTTTAATTAGACAAACACATAAACCTGCCCAAAGACTTGAAAGTAAACAGTGCTCTGATACAGCACTTGTTTTGGTGCCATGGCCAAATTAAGCAAGGAAAGTCTGCATCTGCTTTCTAACAGACCTTACACTTCACAACCTTATTTTTCTTTCCCCTTTGAAGAGAGTTCACTATTTCCACATGTGGCCTGCTGATAGGGAGCAAGCTGACTTCAGCGTGCGGAGCCGCCAGGGCGAACGGCCTCTGCCCCGGGGTTACAGGACAGCCCCCCCGAGCTGTGCTGCCCAGGCTCCTGCGCCCCGGCCTCGCCAGGGCCCGGGGAACTCAGGCCATATTGTCTAAGCCTGTCACGCTACAACAAGTCTTATGTTCTAGGGTAATAATTGTGCCAATTGTTTACTCTCTTGCTTCGATGGGTGCGCTTCCGTCCTTCTTCCTCTCCTTTGCTGGTGGCTACTGCCACATCTCTACTTTTTCAATGCAGAAACTTTCTGGCAGTGACTTTGACAGCCAAGGTCAGTGCAGTACACATTGGCTGGCAGAAAATAGCAAAAGCAGCCACAGAAGCTGGCATTTTCTTTCAGAAATGAAGTCCATCACCTCTATAGCATGTTAGCAGCTGCCAGAAAAGCAGCACTGTCAGCCACCATTCTGCTGCCCTGCTTGCACCGCTGCAGACAGGCACAGCTTGCCTTGGACCCTCTGCCTCTGAAAACCTTGCATTTAAGAACTAGACATGAGTTTGAACAAGGGACACATTTCCACACAAAAATCCTCTTGGACAACAGCATGGAAAACTCTGCCTTTCTGTGCCAGGCTGTTTTTCACCAGGAAGGACCATGAAATGGCTTGGCTATCTCTGTCTCAGAATAGCTCTGTGCACTCAGGAAGGCTGGACTTGAAGGAACCTTCCACATGCAGAGCCCTCAGGACAAGGTCTCCTCACCATCAAAGACACACTGTGGCAGGTCCCCAGGACATCCCAGCAGCCTTCGCGTGGCATGGGGAGGCCAACAGCAACTGGAGGGCAGCCAGACCCAAAAGCAAGTAAGCAGGCACATGCCTGGATCAAGGGACCCTATGATTTTCCATTTGCATTTAACATATATGGCGATAACTTCTCTCAGTATCAGCCCACAAAGAATTGAACAAACTCCCAATGCCCACGCTGCCATGGGACATAGGTGCTGAGCAGGTAAGAGGATCACAAGCAGCCTCAAGGATTCCTCATCCCAAAGGTTTGTTTGCTCAGCTACCAGCTGTGATAGAGTGGTCTTCAGGAACAGGACAATAGTTTTGAACTGTGCTGACTAAGTATTTAAACCTCAGCTTTTAAAGACTTAATTGGGCAGAAGCCATGTTTATTTTAAACTTGAAGCAAAAAAATCTCCTTTTTCTGAGACACATCAAGAACTCACTTCCTGCATATCTGCAGGACCTGGCTCCTAAATGCCTCCTGTATGCCCTGTATTACTAGCAGAGTTTAAATACACTCAAAATCATACATCACCACAGAGTTGACAAAAATGTATTCTTTTCTACCAGTATAACACAAATACTTGCATTTTCTGTATTAGCTTTACAAGACTTAAAACCGAAAACCTTTGTAAGCTCTCTTATTACTTCAAAATGGCTTTTCAAAGTACCAGAGAGAAAGCAAATGATGCCTTTCTCAAAGGCAAGTGATTCCCAAAGCATGAATGAGCCAGAAACTCTAGGTGACATCTGACATTTCTTAAGCCTCCATATTTCTTATCATAGTGGGATACATACTTGCTTTTATTCTTTTGTTTTGTTGTTGTTTAAAAACCAAACCAAACCAACCAACCAACAAAACCTCAAACCATGTGTCTACCGGGGGATATTAGGAACCCCCCTCTCTCTTCCAAAGCAGATATGAAACAGAGATGCCAGGTAACAAGAGCCCCAGACTGCTAACGTGAATATCAAGGGAGAGCTAGAAGTTCTTTTTATCCATATTATAACACTGCTGATGCTTTTGGAAACAAAGGAATAAATCTTACAAGCAGGTCTATTTATGCAGTGGGTTGATATTAAGTTTTTTTGTGCTGCTGCCAACTCAAACCAGAAAATAAGATTTTAAAAGCACTAATTTTTCCACTGATGTACACTTCACAAAAGCTGATAGAAACTCAAACAAACTGGGGAGGACTGTTTTTAAAAAATACGTAACAGAGAAAATACTTTATTTTAGTAACTGAGTGTTCATTTATAGTAATGGTTATATTTTTGTGACAGAGCTAACCTGTAAGAACAAGGTTGTGTGAGGGACCAGAAATAGAAGCTCAGCCTGCACAGGTTGCCCACATTTTGTAACAGTCAAAGCTCCACAGAAACAACAGTGTTATTTTGTTTCAGTTTCAGGGAGAACAACAATTGTAAATTTCACAACTGCCATTTTTAAGTATTCTTTTTTAAACAAAACCCTATAATATTTATAGAGTTATTCCTGCATCCGTCAATGCTGTCCTCTTTTCCTTTATACATTGTTATCAAGGGACAGATCAGTTCAGGGTTTCTATACATGCAGTCACTTTATAACAGTGCAAGCTGAATAATCATTTTACTGCACATAGCAGCTACTGCTCACATGCATATTAGGTACAAAAAATGAAACCATTCTGTAGCTTTAAAACACAAAGGACTGTGCACCAGTTCAGGCAGATGGATCACAGCTCCCAGATACAAACTGTGTGTCCACACACTCTGCACATTACAGTTAGGGGCTAATGCCAGTCTGAATAGCTTGTTCTAAGAGCTCTTTAAAAAAAAAAAAAAAAAAAGATTTTATCTTACTGAGGAGAATACAAGATTCTTCTGAGAAGATTTATAACTGTAAATAGCTACACTTTAAAAGACTTCCATGGAAGGGCCACAATGGATTTCTCAAACATGCATTAACTAAATTTGCATCTCTGTATTAGCAAAAGAGTAAACTTGTGCTTTATTTCCTTATGTGTAGAATATGGAAATCGCGTGTAAAATAAGAGTCCCATATTTTCTGATTCTACTGCCAGAGATGCAAACACATTCCACAGAAGCATTTGGTGCCAGTTTTAACAACAGACAGTTACCAGAGCACAGGAATAAAACTGCAATCTTTATGTTATTACTCAAGATTTGTGACCATCTATTAGATGTTCACATCAGGTTGCAGTTTTGTGCTAGTCCTTAAGCTCTATAAAGCAATGGTAACGATCACAGGGCCAGGGAAGTTTCTAGACAGGAATCCTGCAGATACGGAGAGAAGTGGCACTGCAGCAGGAAGAATTTCTCCTTCAGGGGCCTCTTCCCCCTCCACTCCTCCAGTTTTTGTCCTCCTGGCTCAAAAAATACTTCTAATGAAGCACTGAATCCCTAACACTTATTTTTAAGGATATACTTTGTTAGACCAACAGGACACCAGATTTCAGGTGAAATCAGAAAAATATTCTCCCATTCTGGAAGAACAGCCTGTCAGGCCTAAATATTGTACTTTAGGCATACAGCATGATTTCAAGCCTTCAGCCTGCAACACTTCCTTCAAGGCACAGCCTGGAATGATCTGAAGAAAACTATACTGAGGACGAAGTTATGAAGTAACCCACACTTTAGTTATGGGAGTAAGCTCAGTCAGCCACTTACTGGATCAAAACATCACAGGCTCAGCTAATCTTAGAGGTAAAGTTTAATCTTAACATAGTCACTTGCAAAAATAAAAGGAAACCAGAAATATAAAATAAGGAGGGCCTGGAAACGTCACTGTTAGCTACTGGAAAGCTAATTGTTGGCTTCTCTCCATCAAGGGAGAATCCATCATCCCAAGGGCTGCTAGGATTGACTGAAGAAGACGACAGGACAAAAGCAGATGCTACTGGACGTAGCACTGAGGCTTTTATGTAACTGAGGATGAAAAAAAAGTAATGTGTCAGCTTGTTCCAAACATCAAGGAAGCATTTTGTAACATTAACAGAATCAGGGAATATATATAGTGTGTCTCAAGTTAAGCATGGCAGGACATCGAGAGACTTAGTCTAAATTGCCCTATCACTCCTAAAGCACTGTTTCTTAAGCTCTTTAGGAAAAAAAAAAAAAAAAAAAAACAAAAAACAACCAGGCAAAGAAACAAAGGGAGGCTTTAAACTGGAGCCCCTCAGTGAAGAAACAGAGCAACTGCCAAAATAATGCTGCCGCCTTTACCCTCAGCTGAGTTTCTCCCGCAGCGGCTGGAAGTCTTCAGCTTCATTAATGAGACAGCGAGGAGAGCAAAGGTGCCGAAAGGCAGCTCTTCCCCTGCCACCCCCACGGGCGGCACAGCCCGTGCGGTAACGAAGGGGACTTGGGCTGCAGGAAGGTGCTTGACCGCGCAACGCCAAACGCCGCTCCAGACGGCGGAGATGCCCACGCTAACCCGCCGGACAGGACGCCGACGAGATGCCCTCCCCTCC
>NW_008623652.1:39050-44617 GCF_000691845.1 Merops nubicus | reverse complement strand
TTCTGAGCCCTGTGTGCACTGCTGGCTCTGTTGCTAGTCTGTGGTGGCTCTGTCAGTCCTAAGACCTTGTGCCCGCTGCTGGAGGTCTGGGCTTGCAGTAACCTTGCTATAGTGTGCTGGATCTGTCACCAGGCTTGATGTGTTACTTTAAAGAGAAAAATCACTGGGGTTTTATGGGTTTTTTTTAGAATTTGATCCTGCTTCTGTACTCTGGCTGTTTATGGCTGTGCAGATGAACATGGGATAAGTGTTTTTCAGAGAAGTTTAAGAAAAAGCTAAAGTGTATTATAAGGGAGGGAACTTGTGTCTGCTTTGCTGTCTGTGAGACTGCCTTGTTTGCTATAGCTAATGTGGATTTCTTTCAGCAGGTGAACTTGGCCAGATTCCTGAGAAGCATCCCTTGGGCCCTTGGCCCTTGAAAGCTCTGCTGTTACTGGAGGACTCGGGAGATAACCACTTATGGGAGGTCTACTGTGAGGGCCTGAAGAATTTCCTTGCCTTTAGAAAAGGCATGGCTTTGCCTGCAGTCTGGCCGATTCCAGTGGATCAAGCAAGAGAGTTCTTGGTTGTCATGGAGTCCCAGAATCTGCCTCCCACAAAAATAATAATGTATATGAAAGGACTGTCTTTCATCTCCAGAATGGTAGATCGTCTTGATCCTCTTAAAGATCCTGTTATCTGTCACATGATGTCAAGGTTGAAATATAGAACTGCAACTTCAAATGATAAATACTCTCCTGTAACTATTGAAGTGTTGAGATCTCTCCTGGGGACTTTGGAATCTGTGTGTAGCTCTCCTTATGAGTGTATATTGTTCCGTGCCATGTTTACTGTAGCCTTTTTTGGTGCGCTTCGTGTAGAAGAGATGGTGGCAAATCGGGCAACTGCAGCACAGCCGGAGCTCCTGTACTTGAGTGACGTCTGGCTGAGTGAAGGGGTTGCAAACCTTTGTTTGCACACATCTTATATGGGCCAAGAGAGGTATTTGATCCAACTGAGATTATCTAAAGAGATGTGGGTGTGTCCTGTCGAAGCTCTCCGTACCTACGTGGCAGCACGGCCACGAGGAGAGGGCCCTCTCTTTGTGCACTTGGACAGTAGGGCTGTGACAAAGAGAGAGTTCCTGGCTGTCTTTCGCCGGGCTCTCGGGCTTGCTGGCCTTCCTCCAAAGCAGTATGGTGTGTGTTCCTTCTGGCTGGGGACTGCCCCAACAGCAGCAGCTCTCAGGTCTTCTGGTGGAGCTACTAACAGAAGAGCAAGGTGATGGTGGTGAAGATCCTGAAGATGACATAGTTCCATCTATCTGTTAGGCTTGCATAGTAAGAAGTATCTTTTGTAATGCAGAAATGTTACACTTTATGCAGAATAACATTTCAGTTCTCTGTAAAGTTACAGAGAAGGGGAGCGACTAGTACAAGATGACTTTGACTTTTCCTCCCTAGAATGGTTTTGAGAATGGGGTATCATGGGTTTGAAACTGCTGTGCCTCGTGGGGCAGTGTGCATACTATTAAGCATGTTTGTTCTAATTGTATTTTGACATTGTGTGACCTGATGTTGAAATAAAATGCAGTTTAATAACTTCTCTAGTCTGTTATGCTCTGGTCAAAGGCTGTTCATCACAGTGGTGACAAGATAACTTGACACAAGCATGCATTCTTTTTACTGTCTAATCTAATGAGAAGTAAAGCTAGCTGATGGTGGGTGATTGGAAGCTGCGAGTGTGGAGGGAATTTAGCTGCTAACTGAATGTGACACTAGCAGGGAAACTCTTTTGTCCCAGCTGCAGTTCCATAGCAGAATATATGCAGAGCCAGCACCAAACCCAACCCCTTAATCCACCTCCAGGGGCAATTACATCACTGTCACCACTGATGCTGTGGAGCAGGCAGTATGGAAAGTCACAGGACTCAGTGGCAGAGGGGAACTACACCCAGGAGCTTGATTCAGGAACACATAGATCAGGATCAAAGGCAGGACAGACAGAGTCCTCCTTGGATACCAGCCATTGAAGAAGAGAGCTTGAAACTCATAATTCCTCAGCTTTGTACTGAATATGATGTATATGGGGTGGAATGCCTCATCAGTCAGTTTAGGGTCACCTCTCCTGCCTCCTCCTCACCCAGGGGTGACCTTTTACTTTCTGTACCTCCCAATATGGTATTTACTGCAAAATTTAGCAGTGGCATTGTTCTCCATACCAATCCTTGGTAGTAACTCTAAACATATAAAGCATTATCACTGCTAGAAGCAGATGCTGTCTGCAAAAATATGCTGTTAGCTTCAGAAAGTGCAGTTACTTAGAGGAGACTTAGTTGAAATGTAAAACCACTGAACAGAATGAGTTGTGTTCTACCCCAAACCAAAACTGGGATGGGGGAGAATGTAAGTTAAGAGATGATAGCTAACACAACCCTCATTCTGTAGTTGGAGCATATTTGTTGAAGGCAGACTGTTAATCAGATTAAAAAAGTACTATCTATCTGAGAAGTAGGATCATAAGAAAGTTGAGTGTCACATTTCACAACGAGGGTGTCTGAAGTAATGACATCCCCTGCAGTGCATCGTGTCAGCGTGTTCAGGAGCTACCTAGGTGGCAACCAGGTATACAGAAAACAGCCAGTGTGCTACTGCACTTCTCAATACCCAATCTAGTTTCCAAGAGGTTCTTTAGTTGTAGAAAGGTCTTGCTCTGCTCTCCATACAGAGCTGTGATACAAGACAACAATCTGTTAATTCCCTGGCATACATTTGGTAGCTGCCCTTCTACAGCTTTACTACAAGCTACTGCAGAATTAGCATGGTGAGATGCTGATGCTGAGTCCCCATCATCTTGCACATATTTATGAATGTGAAGTGGTATGTCAGAGCAGCTAGAACTCTCTCTGTGACTGCAAGGTAGTCTGTTAATTAGAATATCCACATGAAAAGTGTGCCAGAGGAAGCAGAGATCTTTGGGTGATGAGAGCAGGAGGAGTCTGGCTCACCAGCTTTGGTAATTGAGGGGAAGTGGGGAGAAGACCTGCTTCAGGAATGAAGGGGAAGACTGGTTTGTTGTGAGAATGCAAGAGAGTTCTCTGAGTCACAAATGTTTTGTGACCCAGAGAGCTCCACTCAAGAGAGAAAAGGGATTTGTTATGGAAGAAGCAGCAGGATTCTGATTTGTACATGATGATGGGGACAGAACTGACTGCACAGGCCCAAGTGTTTGTGGGCATGATTGCTCAGCCTTCTGCTGTGTGATCACACATGGAGTCCTGGACTGCTTGTTAATCCTGAATCTCAGGGGCTGGCATGTGTCAATGACAGATTGGAGGAAAGCGGCTGCAGGACTTGTTTTGCTGTCCCAGGTTATAAATTCCACCCCTACCCAGCAGGTCTCTGTTAAACCAAGTGTGAATTGATAATCTTTTCAAGGCTTTGAGAAGAATGCTTTCAGCCAGAATGGAGGTAAATGCTCTCATTTTACTGCTTCTTAAATTTCTGAGAGGGAAGGGGCCTGTCTCAGAAACCAGGGTATTCGTGGTAGTAACAGTGACAACCACACTAAGAATCTCAAAGATAAAAATATGCTGCCTCTCCATACTGATGTAATGACAGTTCACTTAAGAGACGGGACAAGAAAGGATGTAGAGCTCACTGTGGCTGATGCAAAGTCAGGAAAGCCTCTGGGTGTTCTCAGCGATGATCTCCATGACATCAAGCAAGCACGGAAGAATGGCATGGGGGAAGAACTCACAAAAAAACCCAAACAAACAAACAGCTAAATGCCACTGTGCAAAGCAGCTGTCCCACAGTGGTTCCTTGTCAGCAGCAATATTAGCTTACCATAAGCCCTTGTCCACCACTGTGTGCCTTCTCCTTCAGCTAGTACACTGCTTGGTTAAGCCTGAAGCAAACCTAGAAACGAATGTAGATTTAAAATAATCACATTAGCTTTATCATGTAAATCTACAAAAAAACTGACCTAGGTGAGGCCAAGTAAGAAAATAGCACAGGTTGGTTCTCCTGCCAAAAAGTTTTCATCAAATTACGTTCTAAAAATACCTCTGTGAAGTAGTCTTCCTGGGGCACTATCTTCCTCAGGGCAACCACCCATAGTTTTAATTGCTGCATATCCCGAGGCTAAGTTACTTCAGCAACAACTCCTGGATAACAAAGCCAGGCAAGAGAAATTACATCAATTTAACCAATGTGTTATTAAAATTGTCAAGGAGCTCTCTTTGCCAGGTTGCTAAGCACTGTGCAAATCACTGGGGTGAAGCTTCACATTTGTGACAGTGCATTTTACCCCCCTTCAACACAACCCTCATCTCTGGTTATCTGCTTTGCTGATAATGATGCATCTGGGTGTGATGATTGCATCTGGGTGTAACGATCCCACCCTGCTAAGCCTGATTGGGGGGGGGGAGGGGGGGGAGGAAGAATACATAACAATATCATATCCATGGGCTAGCCTGAACTATATGTTCAGGTGTAAGAGCAATAGGAAAATATGACTATAAGTCAATCATCTTACCCCCATCACTAGTAGGCAGCCCAAGAGGCCTTTGAGCTTTCCTGGATGGCAGCTGGCTGCACTCCAGGATTTCCCCTTGAGTAGGGATGCCTGTCAAATATACCCCCTCGACATTCACGTTCCTCAAGGATTCACAATTTAGACAAATTCAACCTTGTTTTACCCTAGCGATGTGACCAGATAGCCACTTTACTGATAGATACCTGTTTCTTCTTCCCAGGCTCAGACTGTTACAGAGTGGGGCAAAATCATATGCAAACATGGTCCTTAAAAAGTCGAGATAAACTGATGTAAAGACTGGAGGTAGCGCACAAATCCCTTATGGAGATCAAGCCTTAGACACCATGTCCTACAAGTCAGGACTCTGAGAGCTCAAGCCTTAAAATGACTAAAGCCTCGCATAGTGCTTTTTTTCAGAAAGATATCTAACACTCTTTAGCCACAAATTCCAACAGTGTTATGTAGGCTGGACCCCCATATCCCATAGAAGCCTTTTGTTTAAATTTACTCAGCTTTTTACTTCCTGGCACGTTGCCCTCATTCCTTCAGAAAGTCAGATTTAGGTCAATTTGGAACCAGGTCTTGCATCTCATCTTGGCTTTCATGGCAGCTCTCTGTAGCATTAGCTGCTCAGTCCTTTCATGGGACACCCTGTCCTCTCACTTGGTAGCTTGAGCTCTCACATCCTCATGTTTGTGGTAGATTTTTTTTTGCCACTAACCTTTGGAATTAAAAGCCTTTAGGGGGTTAAACAGCAAAAATAATAGAGGATTTTACTGAAAATGCGGAGTTGTTGGGCATGCAAAAAAATAAACCAACATATGTAATTTTAGTGACCAGTATATCCTGTGCACAATTTCTGAAGGAAATTTCACAATAAAGTGAACTTCCACAAGCACTGGAGGAACAGAGGCAATGCATGGCATCAGTGGAGCTCCAACAACCCCCTCAAGTTTCTTATTCTTCTGCAGTATCTCCTCTAACTCTGAATGTATGGATGTGGCTATAATGAGGTCACACTGGTGTCAGGGCATTTTCTGTTGGCTTTT
>NW_008623652.1:21268-39035 GCF_000691845.1 Merops nubicus | reverse complement strand
TTTTTTTTTTTTTTTTTAAATAAACATATCCTTTATTCAATTAATATTTAAGCTTTAACCCTGAGCTGATCCCTAGTCATTTCATGCCTGGACATGAGATGATTGCCAAAAGCTAGTTCTTCCACAAGTGCTTCTGTCCCCCACCAAGTAGTTCACAAACTGGCTTCTGCAAATGTCCAGACAGTACCCTTTTGGGGTGCTTTGGCAGCTTCACAAAACAAACAAAAATGCTAAAAGACATTTAGAAGATACATCCATTGTGTCCTGAGAGCATCCCTGCACTGGGTGGTGCTCACAAACAGCAGTGTGAGCTGTTCAGGACATGGTAGCTTGGAAGCCAACGCCATCCTCCTGCTTCAGTCATGCTCAGCCATCTGAGCCACCACTTTCTGCAAGACTTGCTAACTGCAGTCTCCTGTACAGACACCTGAAGGGGTGATACTAAGTGACAGCACATAGCACTCCAGACCCTGCTGCAGCCATGCAGATCACCTGCTGCTTTCCTGGTCAGGAAGGAACCAGTGAGCTCAGCTGCACTGCAGACCACACTCCATGCATCCCTATGTGCATTCACACATGTGTTCCTCCATGCATCCGTCCAGAGATGTGGGTAGGAAATGGCACTTGGAGGGTTAAGAGCTGTCAGGCCCAGCTGGGCTTTCAAGATTCAAGGGTTGGCTTTCATGGGCCACAGGTGTTGTCCTCACCAGGGTCCCTAGTTCTAGCACCTAGACCTGCTTATTGGATAAACGGTGTGCATGGAAGATGTACCAGATTTAGGCAGCTTGCCAAACACTGTCTGCTTTTACTGGGCCTATTTTAGCAAAGTTTAAAAGAGGCAGCATGATTTTTTTCCCAGATCTTGAAATTTAAATGTGCCCCAGCTTGGCAAGCCTCCACGTTGCTGGAGGAGAAACGCCGATGAGCAGGGCACATGCAGTGAATCGTGCGCAGTGGGGAGCTGCTGAAAGGTTTGACTGCTTGTCCGACCGGGCGCTGCAGGCTGCCCCTCCTCTGCAGGCTGCGCGTTGCTAGGCACGGGTGCAGGGCTCTCACGTTCCTGCGCCCAGGCTGTGACCTGCTGTGGTCATGCAAACCACATGTCAAAGCATTTGGAGGGGACAAAAGCAGCAAAATGCTCCTTCTCATGAAGCACCACCAAGCTATCCCTTCAGATTATGGAAACGCAAGGTCACCGTTTCAGCTGAGGACGTGGTACCCCCATTTGGGGCACAGAGGGTCCAGGCCAGCCTGGGGCAGGGCTGCAGCACCTCTGTTGCTGGAGGGCAAGGATGCGGACTCAGCGGTGCTTGGGGAAGAGCTGCTCACACAAAATGTCCCAGTCCATAGCTGGAGCACGGCGCCGTGCCTCCACACCAGGACCAGCATCTCCGAGCCCAGTGCCTGGCAGCATGGGGTACAAATCACACCCAGTCATTCTGCTGCAACTTATTTTTTCCGAATTCTTGTCTGCCAGTAGGTGAAACACGCCTCCCAGTGAGCTGGCAGTGCACAGCCCACTGCAAAAAATGCATTTCACAGATGCCTGCTGCCCTGCACTCCTCCTCCCTGCACCTGGTGAAACAACACTCCGAGCTGCCTTGAATTTAAACCAGGGTAGCAGTTATCACCTCCTGACCTGTTGCTATATGGCTGGAAGTTTAAGCTGGGGCTTTTCTTCGTAGAGCCCAGCTGAGCGCAGCCTTTTTGGCAGGTGTTTCCGGCGCAGAAAGAAAACAGGTCCCTGTGGTTAAGCCGTGCAGTCAACTTCAGCTCGCTCACCAATCGGCGCCGAGCGCAAGCGGCTCCCCCACCTCAGCTGAGCCCCTGAGAAAAAAAATCCAAAATCAAGAGAGCATTTTAACACCCAGCACCAGCCTCAGTCCTTAACGTTACCCAAAGGACAGAACTTTAAACAAAAAATTGACTTGGTTTTCTGCACAGTGGCTGCAAAAGCTGGGCTAGGGCAGCGGTGTGGTGGGTGCTGCCAGCAGCTCCCATGGCCAGAAGAAGCTTCCCAGCCTCCCCTGGCCCCTTGCACACAGCCCCATTGCTGGATCTGCTCATCCCAACCTGAATGGAACTGTGGATACCTGTATCCTTTCCACCAGGAAAAATAAAAGACCTCTGAAGGTTCCTGAAGAAAAGTTAAGCAACAAAGTTAAGCTGAGAAATCCAGTGTTGGGATATGTGGTAATACTGTGATGGGCAGAGCACAGCCAAGCTCTATATAACTGCAGGAATCAAAGAAAGGCTTCCTGGGCCAAAGATTAAGGGGCAAGTCTATCTCTACACCTCTAACCACACAGTAAACACTGAAGCAAGTTCATTTTTTTCATCTTCCACAAAATTGCACTCTGTTCCTGCAGAAGCAAGTAATATTTTTTTTCCTTGTGTCTTCTTTTTGTGGCTGCAAAACCATGAACAAGGGGTTTGGGTGCCTACCAGTTTTCACTGGAGTGTTATCACCCGAGTTGAAAATGCCATGCTGAAACTCCAGCTCCCGTTTCTGACAGTGGTCTTTTCCCCTTGCTGTTCTCCAGGGCAGATCCAGTGTGCTGCTTTTGTCAGAGACAGCCAATACCATGAGGAAGCCTGCAGGCACAAGGTTTATGGCCATAAGGTTTATCAGTCAGTTGGTTTTCCTACTACTTATGCACAGAAGCATCTTTGTTTTGACAGCATATCTTCCTCGAACCTCTCCCCACCCACCATCCAGAAACAGGGTGTTCCTCTGTCTTAGAACATGGGCACATGAAGAAATTAATTGACAGTGTGAATTTACAACTTGTCATTTATTCCATAGTAACTACCCATGCATACACTCTCCTACTCAGCAAAACACAAGGTAAAAAGGTGTAAACGACTTCACACTTCATCAAAGTGCAAGAGCATTCACCCAGAGTTATTTTAACTATTCACCTTTCTCCACAGTAAGCTTTGCCTTACTTCTTGTCTAATCCAGTCCAGAGTGCATCTCTTTGTTTCAGGCAATTACCTCCCTGGCAAACACATGTTCTTTCATCAAATGATCTGCCCCTATTTTGGGGTGTCATAGTTGTGCTCTGTGGTACAGGATAAGGAAGACCTTAACTTGTTTTAAATGGAAGCATTGTCAGGCTCCCATTGAACAGGTCCTGTTATCTCCTGTTAAGTGGGAGATAAAAGGACCTAGTAGCCAAATGCTTATTAGAGCAGGACTCAGACTTTCACAGAGTTATCTAGCAGTTTTATTTATATGATGGTGTTTCTCCTCATTGTAGGTAGGAACAAGCATTTAAAATTCAGAAGATGAGTGAGATCACAAGAGCTCTCATCTTCAGACTTGGAGTTGTATACCTGGAATAGATTAGGCTGAGTCAAAAACTTCCTGGTCACTTTATGTGAAATTGACAATTTTTGGTCACCTCGAACCCCATGGCATCTCACCAGCTTCCCAATAGTGTTTATCTATCTAAAAAGGGGCAGTGAGAAGTGCTGGGAATGCGGATGACAAACTTTTCAGCAAAATACTTTTTGTCCTGAAATACCCATCCAAAGAATACTCCAGGAGAAGTTTTACTTAGGGACTGGCTTATGTTAAAGGGAGAGAATACTGTTTGCTGTAGGAGGATATATATATGAGGTCCCAACAGGGCTGGAGACCACAGAACAGGGGTGGTGTCCTGTAGGCAGAGTCCAGCGACTGACTGTCATTAGTTGTTTTGTTGTACAGCTAACAAAGATACCAAAATTAGTATCATGGGTAACTGCATACTGGACATACGTTATAATTAAAAGCATTCCCAAATCGTGGTGGCAGCACAGTGCACACTGATCTACAGAGGCACACGGTAAGAGACGGAGGTTTGTCTGACACCTAAGGAGGTACTACACACCTGAGAGCTTCTCCCTCTTCTCCCACTACATCATCCTGGTAAAACACGGGAGTGTGCCCTAATCTCACCAAATATTTTATAGAGCAAACATTGTCTGGCACGCAGGCAGCAGAGGCCTCATTTTACCACAGTCTCCTAGAGTGGTTTCTTATGTATGTGGACCTCAGAGGACAAGACCTAGTCCATTCTGCATGCACCTCCCTTTTCTCCTCCATTAAGGGGATAAGGAGAGTGGGTGGGAGTGCTCAGCTCCTCCCTGAAGGCTCTAAGGACTGGATTATTGCTGGAACTGTGGGTACAACGCCCACTGAAGCAGCTTCAGCTCTCCTCCCCCAGAATCTCAAGTAAAATTACCAAGTACTTAGCCAGGTGGAAGGAATAGTATTTCATCATGATAGTTCAGCTGGCATACACTTCTGTAAGCAGACCACATCAAAAAATGAAACTGCCGTCTCATGCGGTTGTTTGCAGAGTAGATGAGTCAGAGCCTCTCTCTTTCCGTGCTGCAGCTTGCTAAACCTGTGCCGAGTTTAATAATTTCCATCCCCTTTGGGAGACAGGGCCACATTCATCCTGGGTGATTGCCCAAACGCTCTGCACCATGTAGTGAAAGATATTAAGGTCTTAACCTTAATGTGTAATTGATGAACAATACTTAATTTAAATTGTTAGATATAACACACATTTACTTTGGCAGAAAACCTCATGGCTAAAACTCCAAGAACAGACACATTTCAGTGTCAATACAGTGTCAAAAAGAACTCTGAATTCCTCTCTGGATTTAATTTCAGCTTCAGAGTTGACAGGGACTATTTTATGAATGAGGTGGCTAAAGAGTCATAGAATCAGAGTCATTAAGGTTGGAAAAGACCTCTAAGATCATCAGGTCCAACCGTCAACCCAACACTACCATGAGCACTAAACCATGCCCCGAAGTGCCACCTCTCCATATGTTTTGAGTATCTCCAGGGACAGAGACTCCACCACCTCCCTGGGCAGCCTGTTCCAATGCCTCACCAAAGAGGGAGGGCTCTACCCATTGCACTAACATCAGGCCATGTGTTCATCAGTGTCCATCCCTGTCTCAGTAATTCCTAAATCTGACATGAACTCATCACAGCCGACTTTATACTCTGTCCAACAGGAAGCCTCTGAACTGGCTGCCATGGGTTTAAATGCCTGAAGTCTGCATGGTCATATGCAGAAGCTGAACTTCAAACATTTACATCTGTAAGCTTACCTTTGTCTCTAATTCCTCTGAGTTTTATCTGATCAAATATAGATGATCATACCTTTATGCTGCTTTGTTGCACAAAGCCGTTCCTGGCAGTTTCTAATTCTGCCTCTGGTGTGACGAGTGGGGAAAAACCATCTTTAAAGTGCAATTAACTTTGGAAAGACAAACAATAGCTGTGGCAAGTGCCTCCATCACTCTCAATGGCATTATAATACAAAATACAGTTTAAATGCAAGTTGAAATCTGTTTTGTTATATCTCCACCCATAGTTTCAACAGCAGCATCTCGATCATGAGCATTATGTAGCTGAATACACTATTTGAGAAGATTTTTTCTAGGGATCAGACTAGCCACAGAAATAAGGTGATCACTCTAGTCACCTGAATTCCTAAGAAAATAAGGATTATGTGATTGTTCTCTGCTTATTCCTCTCCTCTCCAACAATTTGTACATGCATTGGCAAATTTCAATTAAATCCAGTGGAGGAGCAAAAATCTCAGGGATGCCCAGTTCTTAAAAGTATCCTGGAAATACACAAGGAACTTAAGTCCAAATGCTGCCATCTGAGCTGAACTCACCCACCTTTGAGACACAGATCCCTGGGAAAGACATCTTCACCCGTTCTGCTCTGACATAGGGGCAGCACAGTGGCGGCAGCTGTGGCAGGACTCACCGGAGCCCGATCAGAAAGGGTGCAGAAGGGTCCCAGAAGCTGTGCTACCTGTGGTCTGTGCACAGTGTCTGTAGACACGGGTGGAATGAACCTCCACATCTTTGGATGTCACAGTACGGACACCTACAGCCAAGTGCATTGTCTAGACTTCTACAACAGCCAGCAAGAAATATGCTTTGCTGGGGCATGGTTCAACATACCAATATCTGGAATAGACCAAAGGAATCACACGTGAGAAGTACCTATTAATCTCTGCTGTGCATCTGGGCTTGCTTTTTGGGAGAGCAGGTAGGAGGCAGAAGGAGACCCCTGCCCATGCCATTGCACATCTGCAAACAGCTGGTGCTGATGGAGCCTATGAGCACACTCTTGCAAGGTGAGAAGAATACAGCCCATGACTGTGTTTACTGATCTTTTGCCTCTGTTAAATTCTGTGAACGGTTCTTTCCTGGCAGTTCTGCTGAGGTGCCACGCAGATGGGCACGTGAATTTGAAACACTTTGAAATACCAGCTGTTGGGCCAGCAGCTCTGCTCTAAGCCACGCTCGGAGTAGTTATGTTGTTCCAAAAGCAAGCCCTGCCAAAACCCACCAGTATGTAGAGCTCATATCCCAAGAGGATCGTGCATCATCACGACCCATCTAGTTTCTCAAGCATCTGCAGAGCTTTGCAGCAGAGCGCCAGTCCCACAGCACGTGCTCTCAAGACTTTCTGTGTCACTTCATCTTAGGCACAAGGTGATTTTTTTTTTACCCTGATCACTCAGCTGGCAAATGAGATTGTTTGTGCAAACTGCTGGATGCTTGGCAGGCAGCTCCCCTGAGGTCTGCAGCAAACCCGGGCAGCATCAGCTTCAGTCCCAGCAGGGTGAAAAGCTCCTAAGTCAGATGCAAAACTTGTTTAGGGTAAAGAAGTATCTCAGAAAATTTTGTTTTAACAGCCCAAGGTCATCAAGCCTTGAGTTTCCCTACCAGTGTCATGATGTTTGTATTAAATGCACAGGCACTGTGCACCCAGGAAATTATCAGCTCTAGGTTTCAGAGCCACAAACACTACTGCACCCTGGCTGCTACCACTGGGTGTCACTGGGTGTCACAGATCTGGTGCCTTGATGCACCCCAGAGCATTCACAGATGCTCTGTCCCCTTTTCATGGTTACCCTGACCCCAGCACATCCAAAATAGCCACTTCACCTGCCCCTGAGCTCATACTTCTTCCTGTGGGCACAGGACCAAGGTCCTTGCCCCAGGCAGAGCCATGCTGGCTGATGGACAGCCTCCCTGTCCTCTGTGCCACAGTCCTCTGAGCAAGGGACACGTGCTCTGCGCCCTGGGTAAGGTTTTGGAGAGGAGCAGATGCTGGGGAGGTGAGTGTGAGGCCACACATGGGAGTCGCAGCCTGCTACAGTGCAGGTACAAAGCAAATTTGCTGTTTTAAGGGACCGTATTAGATGTTGACTTTAACTTTGCCTGAAAGCGCTGGTCTGGGGAAGGCTGTAGCCACCCTTCCATGCTTTCCTGTGTAGCAAAGGCTGACCTCAGAGGAGAGCCCTCCGTTTAACCAGTAAATGTAGGTCATTCCTCATGATGCCCATTGATCAATGAATGCCTATTGTGGGATGCCACATTTGTTGCTCTTCTGGTGGCAGAAGAATCAGAGTAAATTGTCTGAATATCTCCTTGTGCTGCAAACCACACTGAGTGAACAGCTTTTGAAAACAGGAGTCCGGAGCTGAAGAAAAGTTGCCTTCAGCCACATTGTCTCTTCTCTGATTTCTTCAGTTTTCAGTAACCTTTTTCACTTTTTAAAGCTTCAGCTATTTCCTTTCGCTACGCTTCAGCTTCTACCATTCTGCTTACAGCAGCCCACCTCTCTCTCCTCCTTCCCCCTCCTACTTTCTTTCAAGACCTTCTCAAGAGCAAACCACATCCTTACGTTCCTCTCATTGTTAGAGCCTCCCCCACTGCTGCTGTTATGGCTCTTCACTACTTTTTGATCAAGTGGTCTAGCACAGCTCCAAACCTAAACTGCTCTTTAGATGTTCCCATCTGCAGGTGTGCAGAACATCTCAGTAAGATGTATCTTACACGTGTGAACTAAGATCCCCTTAACTACACCATATACACCTCCAACCCATGGATTATTCCTTGCAGTGTGAGCTCTCCAGCAATTTGAAACTCAGGACAGGTTTGCTGTCCTGTAAAAACAGTTTGCTAAACAAACTGCTGATCCCTTCAATTACTTTCATATGGCCAGTGAATATCCATAAGAAGTATTGACATAAAACCTAATTCTGCAGACTTCAGTTTGACCCTGCTAGACTATGACTCTGTCTTCTGTTTGCCCTCACTGTCCTGTGCAATGTTTGTGAGATTAAGGAGGAGCAGACCTCAGTCCACCCCAGTCATTGCCTGCTCCAGCTGTGGCTTCTTCATTCACATCCCACTGGGAGCACCAGACCACAAGATGCTTGCTGGGGTGCAAAGTCCCTCACAGCTGCTTGCTGTCATGTAAAGCTGTGCACGCACTACAGGCACACAATGAACCTGTCACTCTTTTACTCCAATTTTTCGGGTTTTCACATCTCTTGCTCACAATTCCTGTACTCTTCTGGGAAGCTTCTCCTGCAAATTCTGGTGCTCCGACCACTCTCAGTGTCTTGCAGACCAGTCCTGAAGCCTGTTGCACCCCATTAAACCCAGGTCAAAGTGGGAGCTGGTGTTGTGGTGAACCCATCTCTTAATTGCCACACCAACACAGGCACACGCTTCCCACTTTAGGGACCAGTGGCTTTAGCTCAGGCACCTCTGTGTGCTGGTGCCCATGTGGGCTACAGGTCCCCCTCAGAGGCCAGTCTATTACGTCTTCCATCCCCATCCCAGCCAAGCCAGGGGATGGTACCAGTTAGATTTAGCCTTTTCATCAGACAGTTCTGCCACGGGCCCCAAGACATCCTTGTGGACCCATCGCTGCCAGCCCAGGTATCAGCATGGCTCCTCTCTGTTGTTTCAGTTATGGCTGAGCTTTCTCAGGCTGCTGCCTCTCAGAGACCTTTTCAGCAAAATGGCTGATTCATCACCTCCTTCCCTTTGGGCTTCAGAGAAAGTGTGGCTCATCTCTCTGTAACGTGTACCTGCCAGCGTAACACCAGCATGAGGCCGCAGTTCAGAGCCCCTCTTGTCCACGTTTCCCACCAGAAAAGCACAGCATCACCTTCACAAAATGGCAGCAGCTCTGGGAGCCCCAGATCCAATCCAAGCTTTTATTTACCTATCTTCTTATATATCTGCAAGTCCTCAGATGTCCTGGCACAGCTTTTTTCCCCACACCCTATGGACTTTTTTGAAGCGTTACATAATTATCTTTAGCACTGCAGTTGCTTACATACCTCTGCCCTCTGCAGAAACGAAGGTAATTTTCATTCACATTTGTTCTGACTCTGCCCATCTCCTGATGCACTTTTGTCTGTTGCTTTTGTGAATAGAATCTCTGAGCTCCCAGGTTTTTGTCTTCTCTTCCCAACCCCCAGGTGTCTTCTCTTGGTGCTTGTAGACATGATGTAATCCACCGTTGCTTCTGCATCTCGTTCCTCATGTCTGGCACACCCGTAGCTCCTCTTGTTCATCAGAGCACACACAATTCGGCAGGCTGATTTTGTAGAGTTAAAGGCAAGTTTTTTTCATGCCACATGCCTCAGGTTTCAGTTTTCCCACTGTTTTGGCTCTTCTGTCATATGCACAGCATCAGAGCACTACCCTGCAGACATCTAAGCTCCTCTGCTTGGCAAATGCCCTGTAAATTCTGGAGAGATCAATAGCATCCCTGTGCGATTTGTCACAGATCCCAACCAGAAATTAGTGCTTTTCAGGAACCCAGTCAACCAACCCTTTCTGCCTTACATCTTCCCAAAATCCATCTCTGTTTTCATATGCTATTTGTACTCTCTGCTTAAAGCCATGTCACTCATGAATTTAATATCCAATGCAGTGATAGCCCTCCAGTCTCTGCTGTGCAGTTTCACATGGAGTTAACTCCACCAGCACTGGCTGACACCTACTGCAAAGATCAAGTCCACCAGAACTAGCTGTTCTCAAGGGAGGAAAGCAACAGCCCAGCTAATCATTTTGCTAGACAAGGCTCATAGGATTTCTTTAATCTGTAAATTAAAAGTTAAATTGTGACATCTCAGCAGTGGGAGTCAAAAGCATGTGTCAGCTATAAAAGCAGGAAGGGAAATTCTCAGGTAAAGATGCCTCATTTTCTTCAAATGCCTCTGGATAGTCAGGGAACAAAGCTATGGTCCTGCACATTAGAAAGCCAAAAATCTCGAGGATCCTCCAGAGCAAGGGCAGTGCATCAGTTTTCTTGGCAGACAGGTGGAAAGTTGTGGAAGACATGGAGCAGAGTCAGAAGCTCCTCTGCTTGAGTTAATCTCTTTGAGTTACATCTTGTACTGCACTGGGAGTCCGAGACTCCATATGGGTACATCTGACTGTCCCCACCGCAGAAGAAAAAAATCTTTCCCATCACATAGGAGCAAATTGGGGAACACTGGTAATTTCTCCACAGTATTTTATCATGGAAGGATAAAATTCTAAGGGTGAAAAGACCAAAGTTGCTCACGTCACAGCTGCTCTCCCTGGTTGTACTAAACCTAAATTCTTGCTCAGGTTGCGTTCAGTCTCTTCTGTTCACCCATAAAGGAAACAGGAAGGTTTTCAAGGTGATGACATTTCAGTGAGAGCAGTTGATTTGGCACTAAATCTTTACTAAGAATGTCCCTATTGCACACATTGAGATCAGTCCAGCCCAGAGTCCAGTCACTCCAGGAAATGCAAGAGCATGCTCCAGGAAGAGGGGTAGGGGTAACTACGGAAAGACTTCCCTCTGCTTTGCTCTCCTTGCACTCAGCATAACTACCTCAGGGAGAATTTGATTTCTAAACATGTTACAGATGAATCAGATGTTAGCTCAGCTGGTACCCTTGTATTGTAAGACTAAAAAGAGCATTATGTTGATATTCATGATTACAGTCTGTTAAATAGTAATTCACACATCGTTATGTATTGTCCCTTCTCTTTGTGTCCCTATGCCTGCCTACTCCTTATGCCTTCAGTGAATTGAAATGCTGAGGAGCCCTAATCCCATAAAGGTCTGTTACAAATCCATTCAAAGCAAATTCTGCAGGTCAAACCCACCCAGAAATGGTTCTCAGAAGGGGAGCTAGGACCTCACTACTCAAAAGTACCACCAGCATCAAGACCCTTCATGAACAATCAGAAAGTAATGATGGTTTAAATAGTCACCACCACATCCCCATTTCCCATGGAGGGCAGGCAGAGCCGTGGCTCACCTGGTGTCACTCAGCTGTGGCAGCAGAGCAGGAGACAGCCAGGGTGTCTGTGCAGTAGTGCTTCACATCTGCAGTTCATCCAGGTGCCGTTCACCAGCCACCCATGGAGAGCAGCAGCCTTAGGCAAGGTGAATCCTGAGCACACCAGCAGTCAGTTTGGAGTTCTGTATCTAAAAGCTACTTGACCTGACCTGGCTTTGGCCAAGTTCTGTATGATGGGAGAGGGATTAAATAGCAGCATTCATTGTCTAAGCCAATGCCCTAATCATGAGCCAAGGCTTCAGCTGTGGTTTAGGTGGTCAATAACTCTATGATGGCTGAGATACCAGCACTAATTCCACATACTATGTTATAATTTAAAATGTATTTTAATGTCCAGATCCATTAGAAGCCCTAAACTAGTCTCTTATGAAATCTTGTGACCTTCAGCCCTTACTCGGATGCACGGTGTGTTGACCACTGTGTTGATCACAGCAGGATGGTGCTGACGCTGGCTTTTAAGCAGCAGATCTGGTGTCGTGGTGGTAGATGAATGCAGGTGTTTAGTCAAGGTAATAGCCAGAAAGGCACTTAGCATTTTATACAGAGAAAGAACAGAGCTTTCTAAGAAAATGTAGCAGTTGCTTATGTGTTGCCAGAGATTTGACGTGCAAGACACGTAAGTCTCCCTCCAGTTGCTTCTATATAATTAATTAATCTACCAAGTCGAGGTCTCGGGTCTCTCCCCCCGCATGCTGGGGCTGGCTGCCCGTGTTCAGCTCACACACAGCTAGCAGACACACTCAGCTACACCCGGGGCACTCAGCACTGGCAAGGGGGCTCGGTTTCCAAAGCGAAGCCTGCACTTCTGAAAATCTCACCCTTTCGTGGTACCTGAACAGCGGTGGACTCTTTTTGGAAGGCAGCCCAGGGGGTGGGGGACACACCTGGCTCTCTGCATGAGAGACGGGGCCGGCTCACAACCTCCAAGGCAGTGCCGGGGGCTGGTGGGGCACGGGAGGGAGCCGCTGCCCGCCGGAGGCTTCTTGGAAACGCTGCAGACACGGGCGAGAGAGCACCTCGCACCGTGCGGAGGCATCGGTCGTTGTTTCCTTCCTCTTTTCCAGAGACTGAAACACCCACCACCACACAGAGGCCCTTCTACTCCGCCCCTGCATGAATCATACCGACGGCTGCCCAAGGTGAGAGGAGTAATGACAGAAATTTCCCCGGCCAGGCCTTTGTAGGGCGGTTGTGAAAGGCCTGAGACAGACAAGTCGCTCATTCACTTCTTCATACCCAGCAAGGCAGCAACCGCTATTAATTCATTTGTTAATAACTAACTGGGGGCTCTTGCAGCTGATCCCTGCGAGGCTGAAGGCTGGCTCTCTGCACTCAGGAAGGGACGTGCCAAAGGTTTTGTTTCGATGCTTTGAGATCCACCCCTTCCCAAAATGCAGAGGCTTCCCAAAGCCGAGACACGCTCTCCATGCCACCAGCTCAACAGCGCCCACAGAAACCAGACCAAGAGAAATGTGGATTTTAGAAACGGCACACAAAATATAGCTGTTACTGTAAGAGGATCTGCAAGGGACAGAAGTCTGACTGAGGCAGAGTCAGCTCTGCAGAGCAGAGCATTGCCTATGATGCTGCTAAGGGGAGCCCCTGAGGAGCATCGCTTCTGACCTGCTTAAAACCCATCTCCCTGAGGCTGGGAGGGCAGGGCTGCCTGGTGGCAATGCTCTCCTGCCTCCCTGGCAACACAGACCACCTTGGCACACAGCAGCTGCATGGTCATGCCATGATGGAGCAAGATCCAGGACAGAGGAAAGGCCACCATAGCTACAGCAATATGCACAAAGGTGGGTTTCTCCCCAGATTTTGTTTTCAAGAGCTGGCCACTCAGAGCACGACATGAAGGGTGCACAGGTCAGCTAGGACAGGTACACAGTGATAACTAGTTGAGACATAAAATACGTTTCATCACATCCAGAAACAACAGTTCATCACCATAGTTTCTAACAAGGGACTTTTGGCTAACTCGATCGTGCTCATATCTGGCTTTTTTGAGAGGCTGAACTGACTTTTAATTAAGTCAAGGTAGTTAACTTGCTCACAAAGGCAAAAGCAGACAAGCCGTTTTCATGTTCTGAAATGAAGCTTTTTATTCTTCGTATATTAGCCTGAGCCCTGCATAGCAGAAGCATTAGGAAAAAGTGCTAAAAGATGTGAATTGCTCCATTTATTTGAAATTATTTTAACGGCTATATTCACTCAAATGCAGGAAAGGCTGAGAGATGTCAGAGTGTCGACATTTATTTTTTCTTCATGCCTGATTCAGGTGGTGATTTATTTCACTGTGGTGCCATGTATAAAGAGACTGCTTTTAATGCATTTTCTTTATCAATACAAGCATTACCTTGCATGTGTTCAAACACCTTATCAATTGCAGAGCACCTATAAAACTTACATTAAACAGTATCAGTTATTTCTAACAAGCATGGATAACTTCCCATATGAAAATTGGGAGGGGAAGGTCTGAAATATCGTTTCACTATTTATTCTTAGAAAATATTTATATTGTATGATACAGATCAAGTAAGTGAAAAAAAGGTTGGGGAATCTGTATTTAAAATAAGGTAACATATACTCACAACATTTTGCAAGTTACTAAAAGAAAATATTTCTTTTTCTGCTAAATGAAAAATTTTTTTTTTTCTTATTCAAATCACAATTGCATATCTATTCTACTTGTTATCTGACTTGCAGAATTCAGTCAAACAACTAGTGACCAAAAATTACTCTGTCAAAATGGGGAAACAGACGCTGACAAAATAACAGCGCTAGCGCTGTTAATTTCGTTTTAAGTTCCAAGTATTTTATCTTCTTTTTTTTTCTTAAGCTTGTAACCTATTTTAACAGCAAACAAAGGTAAAATTAACAATGGAGTAACAAACTGAAAGGGATTAGTTTGAGAAGACAGAAAGGTCTCTTCTCTCAGCTGAACAGCTCAAGCTGACTGAGGCGAGGTTGTACATTGATTCGGCCTCCCCCAGCCCACTGTTTTTCAGAGCAAAAGAACTGGAAAGTTAACATGTGTGCCAAGCGCTCGTTTGAATGCATTTTGAATATCGGAGCCAGATTTTAACCACCAAGCTGTAGCCAGGGCCCCCGTTGCCCAAGTAACACTAGCAGAACCACCCTGGTAGGCTTTTGCAGGAGACCTCAGCAGTGCCGTGCCGTTCACGCCACATGCGGCATGGCTGCAGTTCTGCAAGCCCCACCTCAATAAGCCATTTGGTTGAATCTTCTGCTGAGCTCCAATATGCCCAGGTTTTACTCTCTCCGTTTGAGTTTCCATGCTTTCTGAGCACATCAGTTCTATAGCTCAGAGAAAGCTGCATAATTAGGCACTATAATAATGTGCTTCACAGTTTGTTCCCAGTGAAAAGTGCCTTTTAGCTCTGAGAGTCTGAAAATAACCAGGCTTTGAAAATCTGAACCAATTTTTTTTTTTCCACATAGCACCAAACCAAAATCCCCGTTATTTTATCCTCTCTCCAATTTTATTTTAAAAATCAGCCAGCTTTTGGTGGCCTCACACTTTGCACTGGCTCTAGGAGGCACAATCAAGGATATGTCACGATGCCCCTAAATTCCCTGTGCATCCTGTACTGTCAGCTCAGGCATCTCAGGGAAGCGTATCCACTTTGCTTCAATTAATTGCAAGCAAACCTTGAATTCTTCATTTTGTAATACATTGTAACAAGCTTTGTGTAGCACATTATTATAGATGAGATGGAATTTTCAGTTATGGAGCACATCTTCTTCTGGCTTTATCTGATACAACAACCCTCTGGAGCCTTCTAGCCCCTGAATCCGGCATCCCACAGCAGATACCACAACACAACATCCTGGCCTAGTGGTTACTGCTCTTTAACACATAAAAACAGCAGCATGAAATGTTGTAAATAAAGA
This sequence comes from Merops nubicus, assembly GCF_000691845.1. Classification (NCBI taxonomy): domain Eukaryota; kingdom Metazoa; phylum Chordata; class Aves; order Coraciiformes; family Meropidae; genus Merops; species Merops nubicus. Next base: position 23,937 of record NW_008623652.1, on the reverse strand, counting down.
TTAACCCACAGAGAAAAAAAGACATTTAATAGAACACGCTGGCAAAAATACATTTCAAAGAGTGTTGGAACCAGATTTTAAATCTGTTAGTGGAGTGGGGACTGTAACAAAAAAGTCCACAATTGTCACAGGTTTGAAGATTCCCAACGTGACATTTTGCATGTGATCTTTAATGTTAAAACAGTAACAGTGGCTACTTTTAACTTAAGATTACAAAACTTTCAGTACAGAGGCATTGCAAGAATTGAGATGTAGAAACGTATTTCTTCAAAAGCCAAAAGGATTTTAAATGAGGATGACAAATACCTAGCCACTTGTGTAACTGCATTAAGTACCATGCCATTCAGGTATTAGTGTTTCAGGGGGCAAAGGATTTGCAATTAACACCTGAAAAGAAAGAGAAGAGTACAGGAATTATGGACTGTAGTGGCAGCCTTCATCTTCTATGTTCGGGTGTAGAAGCTGGTAAATATTTAACACTGATACGAAAAGCTCACAGGAGACCAGTATGTTTCTATGAGCAGAAGCCTCCCTTACAATCAGGCTGATGAGTGGTAAATATTCACCAGCCTGGGATCTGGCAGGACAATCACATCGTGTTCTGTGCACCACTGCTGTTCAAGGTGCCCACAATGCAAATGCTTGCTCACCTACATCACAGGTGAGATCATCTCTGAGGTTCATAGAAAGGGAATGATATAATTTGGAATTTATTTTTATAGAGAAGCTCAGAGGTAGAATAGAGTATTGAGAAGAACATCCAATCAGTTTTTATGGTACAAATTATAGATAGACCTTGGATTTGAATCAGGCAAGCCACTGCATCTGTTCCTGTTGAAACACATGAGTCGGGGCACAGACAAAACAGACACAGATCATTCACTCAGGATCCACATGGAGAGAGAATCATCCTACTTTGCTATGGGCCATCTCTTATGGCACCATCCTCAGAGGTCCATTCTGAGCTAGCTGAAGAATAGGGAGAGGGAGAAAAAAAATCTTGCTGCACTAAGAACCTCCCCTCCCCAAGGCTTTTCTCTATAGGCAGTAGAAACTTTGGGATGAGACAGATCTGCAAGATTTGACAGATGGTACAGGGCACAGGAGACACATGACTTGTGGAGGAGAGGAACACCACAATGCATGAGGGATGTACAATATTGTATGATGTCCCCACTCCATCTTCTGGCAGAGTTCTCTTACACACCTGGAGTTTCCACCTCCTTAGCCTGGCTTTCCATGCAGGAGGGTGACTTGGCCCAAGTAGCAATGTCAGGATGCAACTCTTAGACATGCCAGGCTCCCCAGAATGCAAAGCCTGCTTCAGTCTTACTCTGATACAACCCAGGCAGTTTTACTTAGTAGGCAAACTCAAAAAAAAAAAACATCCTTATTTAGCCATTCTAAATACACACATTCAACATTACCATTTACTTATTTTTTTATTATAGTAGGTGACTGGTTTCACTAAAGCCACTTTTTTGAAAAGAAATATACTAAAAGTAGGTGAGAATTTTAGTGCTCATGAAAAAATACCTTTAATCCCTAGAGACTGAATTTTTTTGCCTCTAGAATTACAGCAGAGACAACAGAGGTGATGACAGCACAGATTTATTAATCTCTGCCACCTGAACCACATGTCTAACCCAGACAAGCCAGCCCTTCTGGGGTCATAACCAGGTGAGGTCTAGGAAGAATCAGGTTAGTTTCCTCCTGGTTTGTCCTATTTTTGACCACATTGCTGAAGAACAAGGCCAAGATAACAAAATGAATCTCACAAAGCCACAGGACAACTGTCAAATATCACTAAATTCTGATCACTCCTATGCTGGATGTACTAGATTTGATTGCTGTTACACAGTGACTCGGGCATGTCTAAGAAGTGCTAATCTTGCCTGCAGGCCATTTATTATATGGATAGGACAATTTGTTTCTACGGTTAGCTAAAGGAAGAACCTCCTAAAATAAGAATACAAACTGTCAAGATTTTACAACAACATATATGAGTCTTTTAAATAAAATACACAGTGGTCAGATTTTATACGCCAAGTTCTCAAGGTAAAAAATCTTCACACAGAGGGACAAATCAAGAGGTGGGGGTTGATCCAGGCAGAATCTTGTCTTTAAATAAATGCAGAGAGGCCAACAACTGAGGAACATCAACAGAAGCAACAACAAAATCGGTACAGCTCTTATCTGCAGATCTCCAGGCTAGGCCGGCTCCAGTCCAGGCTAGTGAAGTCCAAACACGGGCTTGCTTGTGAAGAAGGGCATGTACCTGCACCTTTCGTTTTCCAGGACAGTGCCCAGGTGTACTGGGGGAGCGGATCAGACATAGCGGACATCTGCCTCACCAGGGCACCCGCACTGTGGTCCTGCCAGGAGCCCCCTTGTGACTCACCTCCCGTTCCCCCTGCTGCAGCGCCTTTTTGCGAAGACAGAAACAACAAGCGTGGGCAAGGCCACGGCTGACGGTCCTCAGAAGATCTTGCACTCGTTGATGGAGAAGAGCTTCCGCCTGTTCTGCCTTTTGGCTTGGTTGACCGCTGTCCGCACGGCGTGCTCGAACACCTGCTGCACCCCCCGGTTGCTGAGGGCCGAGCACTCCAGGTAGCCTTTGGCTCGCACGTCCTGGGCCAGCCGCTTCCCGTCGACCGAGCTGATGCAGG
>NW_008623652.1:15606-21237 GCF_000691845.1 Merops nubicus | reverse complement strand
CACCTCGCGCTGGTCAGTCTGAGTAGCCACCACCAAAACGGGGATGCGGGGCAAATGGCTGCGGATCTCGCCGATCCATTTGTTCCTCAGGTTCAGGAAGGAATTGTGGTTTGCCACCGAGTAGCACATTAACACCACGTCTGCCTGCTGGTATGAGAGGGGACGAATGCCTTTGAAGGCATCGCTGCCGGATGTGTCCCAAAGACCTAGGCTAATCTGTACACCGTCCATGAAGACGTCCACTCCGGTGTTTTCATACACGGTGGGTCTGTAGTCATCTGGAAAAGTCTCGGACGTGAAACGTACCAAGAGAGATGTTTTCCCCACTGCAGAGTCTCCCACCAGGACACACTTGATCGAATCCAACATTTTAGTAATGCTCAAGGCTAAGAGCACCGTCTCTGTGCAGCACAAGTGGGATAGAGAGATGCAGTTGTCTCAGAGGCTTTCTAGATAACTTCCATTTGGTGAGAAACCATCCAAACCTCTTTGCTTCTCAAGACCTGATGGTATCACTCGAGTCCAAAATCCCCTTTTCTCCCACACGGCTCTGTGCTGCTGTTGTTTCTAATTCTTCAGTGAGTCAAATGATGTTTCTGAAAGAGCAAAAACAAAATGTAACATTTATAACCCACAGAGAACAGACAGTTCTTCATCAAGGTAAAGGCACATGAACATATCTTTGGACAGCCACGGGGAGTACCCTCTGTCAGGACGCTGAACCCTTGCGTTCCCTTCCAGATGGCTGTGTGTGCAACAGCCATTCATGTAAACAACCCTTCTGACTGCTCCACGGGGGCTAACAGTCCTATCACCTCTGCCATTCTCTGCTGACACAAGCATTTTTTCTCTTCAATTGCCAATAAATAAATAAATAAATAAATAAATAAATGCAAGCAATTAAACTTTGGTATAATCGCTACTAACCTGCTTTTAGTGAGACATTTCCTGCCTATGACTTTCACACAGACTGACAGAATCCTGAATCCCTCTTAACCAATCAGTTCAGATCCCCTTGAAAATGTACCCACGCTCTCTAGAGGTAATAAGGAGGGGAAAAAAAAGCCCTTCATGACTAATTTGATGGTTTATGGAGTTCTATAATGAACAGTAACACAGCACAACTTGTGAAAATGAGAACGCAAAGACTTCAGGTGTGAATCCCAAGCGACATGAACCTTAACAGTTTTCAATACCAATGAAGGATTCACAGCAAAAATACGAATATGTTCAACATTTTTCTTACAGATCACTTTCAACAGGCAAGAAGCACAAGCCAAAGAAAGCCACACCACCAGTGCTTGCCCCAGTAAAACAATTTCATTTGAAGGGGATACAGCTGCCTTGACATTTACTGTGTTGTAAAACTGAACTGAGAGTACCTCTTCAGAGTATGTAATTGCTTTTGAGCTCCTGCCAGCATTCAGTCAAATTTTCCTATTTTGAAAGCGTGTGCCTCTTCCCCACTAGCTGTGTGCAAGATTCGCTGCTCACACAGGACAACACGCAAGATGCTATGAAAATCACTAACTGCAAAACTGAAGGCAAATTAGTTCTGCTCAACAGAAGTAATTAAAAAAAGCATAACTGCATTATTTAAAAATGTCCTGTGTATGTTACACAACCAATATATTTCTGTCTCCTTAATATATGAAGAGAGAAGTCCCAGCTTAAGATTATTTGCACAGAAATGAATGACGGCCACAAAAAGCATCTACCCTACGTTTCTGTAACGCTCTCCAGTTTCACTACCCTAACCGGTTCACCACCACCACCACCCCCCACCCACCTTTCTAGTACAATCAAAGCTTAAGCTCAGTCCATGAAGGGGAAAAACAAAGGGAAAGAAGAGAAAAACGCTAGGTGAAGTCAGAGAGAACATTTTACAGGCTCTGGCAACTGCTGCTGGCAACTCCCCTGCTTTCATTTTGCAGCGAGGCCGTGCCCCACCTCCTCTCGTGCTGCCGACCCACCTGCGCCTCTCCCACCCGACAGGCTGGCCACAAGAAGCCGTGTCAGCAGCTTGGCCAGCGCACGCCGGTTTATAGCCCGCGTTTTTATGGGGGCGGCAGCCGGCCTGCGGGGCTGTCCTCCTGCGCACTCACTGACGGGTAGCTAGAGGAGTCCTTGCAACAGACGGCGCTTCCTGGCCTGCCAGCGCAACCCTGCTCTCGCCTCGCTTCTAGGAAGTGGGCTGGAGCCGAGGCCGCTGCGTGGCATTCCCGGCTGCCGGGAAACAAGCTGCTCCACAAATTCAAGCTTTGCTGGCAGCAGTTGGAAATTTGCTTCTAAAGATTCATTAGGTCTAACTCTACTGTCTCACCTTCTCTATTCCCCAAACAAGCTCTCAACGCAATTAAAGAAGGTATTTACAAAATATGTCTATGAGAAATGTGAACAGTGTATGCAGGATGTACAGTCCTATTACTCAAATGCATCATCAGCTTTCCTTCAGGGTACTCTACTTCACAACTGTGTCAGCAGTACAGTTTGGAAACACCACAATTCACCACAAGCCAGAAGTGTATGATTCAAAGCTGTGTGCACCCAGCAGAAAGTCGGCATGTACCAAGTCCTTTTCAGAACAAACATTTCTTTGGTGCAAGTAGGCCTCAATGCCTTCAAGGTCATTATTTTGTGTATGTTTGAATGCAGGGGAAAATAAGGATGTCTGAAGCATTACTTTTGCTATTTCATAAATGCCAGAACATAGAAAGACAGATAAAGGGATTGTTCTGGTAGTCAGCTTGTTGGTTACCAGGTCTGATTATGTTGGCTGTTTTGAAAGAAAATATATAAATGATCAAAGACTGAAAAAGATATTAAGGACTAGTGAATACAGCTAGTCCATACACAGAGTAACAAAGGCTAAAATATTCCACCGTGACAGTGTGGGATTATTTTCAAAGCAAATTAGATTGTTCTACAATGTATTGATGAATAAAAGTGAACAGTATATTACAAGGTCCCTATTCTGGTCCTGTGGACAGATTGCCATCAGTGGTCCTGATCTTGCTTTTGTTCACAGCCACTTGGAGTTCATGTGCCTCCGTCTACAGACAGGAATGCATACAAGGACACTGAAGATAGATTTTCAACGACACACAGAGCCTGTCCTTGATGCAGCCTCAGAGTAAGAGCAGTATTAGTCTATTAAAATAATTATCCAAGCTCACCTCAATTAATAGAAAACTCTTTAGATTAAACATAAGAGAAAACAGGTCAGTACTACACCTCAGTATTCAACCAGTTGTGTAAATATTTGCAAAAGTTTTGGTTCCTTTCTGTTACATTATATATTATGGTCTTGGTCCAACAGTACAGCATGCTACACCCAAGAGACTGCAGAAAATCTTCTGATTACAGGTGGTTGTGTCTAAGATGGTGATGGACTTTTTTTTTTTTTCCCCTAACAATTTGGTTTTCCAAATTTTACTAACATTATCAAATCTGTTTTGGATCTGGAATTGCAGATATAAACCTTATCTTCCTTTATGCTACTTTGGTTTATGCTTTCATTGCTCATAACAACAGAAGATTTTATTTGAATAAGGTGACAGTTTTTGGAGTATTATTAAGTATAAGAATATATGTTTAATTCTGATGCAGTCTGTCTGAATAGTGACCTTTAATATACTTTGAGATTAACTTCAGATAAAACCCTTCCACAGTTTTAGACAGAGCACTGTTTTTTCCAACTGTGTCATATTGTCTATGTAACTAACGCAACGCTTATTTTTCTTTGCTTTCCTACTCTCGTTCCCTCTGTCTTTGGAATACAGAACCTTGGCACTGGTGCGTGGCTAGAGAGCCCTCGGACTTCACTGACAACGTGAGCACAAGGAGGCAAGAAGCCGCAGAGCAGCCACTCTCCGGGCACTGCCCGTCCTGAGCCGCAGCAATCTCATGTGAGTAAAGGCCTCACGCTTGATCATGGCTGACTATGAAACGGAGAAGATGAGTGGTGTCATCAACCCAAAACGCAACAAGGCGGGAAGATGAGCACAGCAGCACCAAGCTCGTTGCAGGTGGAAGATTCACATGAACATACATCCCAAAAAAGACTAATTAATATTTATTGAAACAATTCTGCCAACAAAGGAAAGCAGGACTGACTGTATCAGAAGGGGTAAGTTTATCAACTGAACCAATGAGATTTTCATTTATGCCAGGAATGTCTCTGGTATCTGCTACAAGATCATTGTGAGCACGGCTCACTATGGCTAAACATCTGCCAGGCATGGACGGTGTCTTATGATAAGAGAAAACACAAAGAGACAGGAACTCCTAATTTCAAAACCTATCTTGGATATTGGTAGTGCACGCTCAGGTGGGCTGGGATTTGGAAGTAATTAGCTCATACATAAACAAACCATGCAGGCAAGACAACAGGCTTTCTAGATCAGGCAGTCACAAAATGCCTAAGAGAGTTAAAGCAATTAACATGCTAACTATTATTGCCATTATCCGGTCCCTACCACAATTACCTCTCAGTGCAGTTCCTGTTGATATCAGGATAAGAGCAGGCTAATTTTTCAGTTTGAGCACTGTGTACAACAGCTCTTGAAGAGACCTGAGGTTGCAATGAAATGAAAATATTTCTACTAATTTAAAGAGTTGAAAAACACTGGAGAGGCTTCCACTTGCTGCATCATGCTTGAATGCATATACTGTCTTTCCCTGCCCATATTACTCCTGTAAACCCCTCCTCATGCAAAGGCTGGGTCTGCAAAACAGTGCCTACACTTCTTCTCTGTCGTGATGACTAATCACTGCTCCTTCCAACTGCACTGCAGATACATAAAAACTCTCCTCGCATCTCTTAGAGGCTCTTAAGGAGAAGGACATGGAGACTACCTTCACTGACCAGAACAGTGCGCAGCTTTACACCTTGACTTCTGTGGGTGCAGTAGGCACTGAAGGGCATGGACAGGGCCTGAAAGCAGAAGAAGAGAGAGGAGAAGGCAGGCTAGCAGGAAATCAAGACAGGGCAGAGATGCTGTTGCCTGGTTAGGGGCAGCACCCAGAAGATACATCAGGGAGATGATTGATCCCCATAACAGAGACACTAGAGCCATTGTGGATCCAGTCTGGATTCCCAGGTGGATCATCAGATTGCCAAGGTCATGCTACCTTGTTTTCAACTCCATGGGCGAGTTGTACTTGCTCTGTTCAGGTACAAACCTCCAGATTGCTGCACAGGCCTTTACTACCACAGCATGGGGCTACTGGAAACCTGTACACATCTGCTGTAGCTGGTCTGGAGACTGCAGCTGGTCTGCAAGCAAATGGCCCCTGAAATGCTGGGGTTTGAACCTCGAGCCCCAAATTAAGGTTGACATATGGGTGATCCCCACAGCCCTTCATAAAGAGGTGGTGAGTTTGCCTTATAGCTTCCCCCCAGGGTGCGGCCGGCCCCGCCGGGGGAGCACTAAGGGAAATGAGGCCCAGGGGTCCCGCACTGAGTTGCCAAAGGTCAGGTGTCTGCTTGGGGATAAAAGCTGGGACCACTTGCAGGGAGTCAGGAGCATCTGCTCTATGGAGTGCACTCCACAGAGCGTCCTGGTTCAGGGCAGACCTCCTGACTCTCCCTGGAGCTGGGCCCCGGTCTGTTTAGACCTTTGCGAATGC
>NW_008623652.1:0-15514 GCF_000691845.1 Merops nubicus | reverse complement strand
CCAAGTCACATCTTTTGTGGGATCGTTGGGGGTGCTGTCATTCATGTACCAGCTGATTGACTTGTTTGTACCCCAGCGGTCATTCATGCCACGATGTTTCTGATTACAATACAGTCTGCGCATTGGTTTCTCTTTCTGCTGGCTGTATCATTCTTGTTGGGCCTGGTCATTGGCAGAACAGCCCCCTGCAAGCTTCCTGCCATGCATTCATTAAGCTGATGCTCTGACATTTGCATTAGCTGCCTCCTGGTTTTTCTATTCATTTTAAGATTATATTGATCTACAACACTAAGTGGCCCTGTCTTGCCAGTCCAGTAAACAGACTCCCACCACGTCAGACAGTGTCAATGTTTCAGCCCATAGCAGTATTCAGTGGTGGTACCACTGCCACCAAGAACTGGCTCACAGCCCCTACATACTCAAGGTGCTGCATTTTTTCACCAACCTACTCCACCAAAAAATCTACATCCAACTCATTCACATTCCAAGCAGGCTACTACGGGGGTCATCTTTATTCTCTGGCCCAAGAGCAAGGTGGCAGGTTATTTCACTGGCAGAATGTTTCAACTGTCTGGTATATTTATCATACTCATGGATTAATTGCCAGACTATCTCTCAATGTGGTTTTATATTTTAAAGAAATGAGAAGATGCCTAGAAGCTTGCTTGGATGAAAACTTTTATACAGATATTTTATCCTTAAGTACAATCATACTTGCAATGGTTTCCTAAATTTAGAAGAGCAAGCAACCTATGTTTTCAAATCCAGGCTGTCATCTTAAAATCTGTCTTGTCATCTTAAAAATAATCTTCCAGCAGTAAAAAAAATGGCAGACATAACAACTTAGAAAGTTTTCTTTTACTCCCTTATTCACAAAACTGAGATCCTGTTCCTGTTTTCAAATTTCAATGCTTTGTTTTGAAAAAATACAAAACTTTTTTTTAATTTCAAATTTATGAAATTTAAAGAAAATGGACAACCACTTTTTTAGAAGCTTTTGCAAAAAAATCACTTCTGGATCAAGACAACACCTGAAAATATAAACCTCAGTTTATTTCTTTGGCAGTTTTAACAACTTCAAACTGAATAAAAGGATTTACAATCAAATATTCAGTCATCTTGCCAATTTAATTATTAGCAAGGGAACTGAAGTCATCAAACTTAAAGGAAATTCCCTCATATTGAGATTGGAGAATCTTGTTATAAAATAACAAATACAGGCCGATGTTATGTACAAGAGGAATTGAGATGTGAAGTTTTAGGAAAGGGATGAAAGCTTTCCATTTAAGAAAATGTACATACACACGTGCCTACACACTGCACACACGCATACAGTTGTAAAAGGAGATATCTTAAATAAAAAATTGCTAATCATTGCTTCAGTAATAGTACCTATAATTAATATACATAAGCAATGAATAATGTCTACAGATCTATCCAATTTACTATTGTTGGAGAAACACTGTTTAACTCTCATTTTAATTACCTAAATAGACAAAAGAAATATTTATATTCAAGAACCCTTCAGCTGTGACTTAATCACACTTTGATTACAAGCTAAACTTGAACACAAATGATTAGAACTACTCCAAAAATTAACAAAAAGTTTGCAAGACTCTCATGCATTGATCTGACATCCTAAATTCAATGGAAGCACCTGTCAGTGCTAATTACCTGCTGCAAAATTCAAGCCATGAGTTCAAAGGCATTTTTCTTCACATTGGTGCCATGGCATGGCAAATTACAGACTATGTGGTATTCACGGCACTATGGGGCATTTTCAAAAGTGACCCATTTTCAGTATGAAATTAAAATTTCGGTAAATGAAGCGTAGGAATGTAGCCCCTTCACAGAGGACCTGCTCATGTGCAGAGACAGAACAGCATGTCATGCCCCAAGAGTGTTACATGCCCTTGTGCCTTTCCCTTCTGCAAGATACTGAGTATGTCACCTTCCTTTCCCACCCTTCCCTGTCATAATTCTTCTTCTCTGCTCTTAAAAAGAGAAGAAATTCTTCTTGACTTTCACTACAGATACAGCCATACATGGAGCAGCTGGTGTGAAAATGTCACACGTGTATGTTCAAGCACAGAAGTTCGCAAACCATCTGTCCATCTGCGTTCCCTCACAGTCTCTGTTTTTGTACACACACATACATATATATGTGTGCGTGTCTGTGTATATGTATATATATATATATATATATCTATTCACCACTGACACAGAGCTACTTTTGGGTCCAGATGGGGACAGAGATATGTTTGCAGATGAACATGGATAAAATGTTACGCGCTATCCCACGTACTTATGAGAAGTCTCTTGGTCAGAATGGACTCAGTTAAAAAAAAGATTTTCACCCATGTCTAACTGCAGTGTAGCCAAACCGAAGGAATGATACTATAAAATGTACGGTATTTAAATAACTGACTTCAATGAGACTACTGTGTGTGTAGAATTATTCACATGTGGAAATGTTTGCCGCTTTGGGCCTCAAACCACTTCAAATTTTTCATGCCACATCCTCTTTTAACACAGTTCACCTTTCTTGAAGTTTGAGAGAAATCAAAATCAAATACAACATATTTTTGTAGATTTTTTTTTTTACACATTTAACTTTTCAAAATCTCCTCAATTTCTTTTTTTTGGCTGACAAAATGCAAAGTACTCTTTTATTTACAACCTTCAACAATGACTGTGTTTTCTTTCCAGAAAGTGTAAACCTTTCCCTGTTTCTGTTTGGTTTTTTTTTACCACCTGCAGATGCAGGCATGATCATAATGAAGTATCCACTTCCCTTTCATAAACAACTAATGTTTTTTAGTTTTAAATAAGCATTTGTAATTTCTTGCAGAATGATACATTCTTCATTAGACTCGATGCATAGAAGTGTATATGCATATATAAATATTAAAATATTGAAAATATATCCATGTAAATTTAAAAATAACTATTTCAATAAAGAATCTATACATCCATGTACAAAAAATATGACATCCATATGTACATGCATGTGTGTTTGTATGCCTATATACGCATACAGACATCCATGTATATATATGTCGATATTCATTTCTTTACAGAGGACTTTGCTAGAGTTTGCTATACAAAACAGACACGTATTCAAGGCAAGGTATCTTACTGTCATTTAAAACCTACACACATATTTTCCATCAAAGAATAGATGCATCATTGAAATGACCATGGTCTTTAAACTTCTTTATTTCTACATAATCCATACGCTTGTGTATTTGCATACACCTAAGCAGAAACTACCCCTGTGCTAAATCTGGGTTTGCAATAACTGAGGTAGGTAACTGACAGATAACAGATTCTTACACATACAAAAAAAATGACCCAGTCACACATTGCCAACTGCGTGTTTCTACTGCGTATGCAGGCGTTACATTTTTTGACACGTCTTTACAGTATGTTGCAATGATTTGTTGTTAAGCAGATGCATGGATTTAGATTAAATCCTGCAGACGTGTAACATGGTAGGATATTAAAACTAACAACCTGGCAACTGCACAAATACACTTGCATTTGCTGGCAAAAGGGCTTCCTCTCTCCAGAGCCTGCATCAAGCCCACTGCAGTGGAGAGCGCTGGCCTCTGCATGTTTTTGCTCTAACCTGGGGCAGGACTGACCTCCTCTCCCTTGTTTGCATGGTACCCGATCTTCTTGACAGTGTCCCTTAAACACCACCAAGTAATCAATAGTAACAGTATAGCTAAAAGCTCATACATGAACTATGCAGGTGATATAGCACTCTTCTCCATGTCAAAAATTTTTTAAAAATGGTCCTATAATTTCTCCCCTGCCCTCCATGGATCCTTCACAAGATCTCCAAAGTTATATTCAGAGTTCTATTCAGGTTTATCTTTTCTCTGGTTTTATAAAATGCCTACCACAAAGTAAGGAGAATCTCCAACTCAGATTTTCTCCCCCTAACCTCAGGGGGAGGAGGTTCTATGTGTTCATTAAGTTATGCATCTGCATAAGTCTGATTTCAGTGGGAGGTAAAGTTGGAGGAGGAAAATATTAGTTAGAATGGAACTAGCCAATGTTTGATGGAATATTATTTTTGCATATTTTGTGATTAGAATAAAATGTGTTGAATGTATAGGTGTTTTGAGCAGTATATAATGATATTTCAGTTGATCAACCAAATCACAATGATGACTTCTTGCTGAAATATGGTTGCGTTTTGTTCGTTTTTTTTTTTTAATTTGGGAAGAACGCATTTTTACTGCATGTCACCAGTTTTGCTGTGATGATTGTTAAACTTCTCAATTTAATGAGCAAAGCTAGTAAACTAAGGAATAAAAATTGGGTTGGTTATTTATTTTATAACGCTGAGAAACTGGCTGACAGTTTTAGCTTTTCCCCTTAGAGATGCCAGAAACAAAAAGCTTTTTCTTATCTCTGTCTATACTAGACTGTTTAAATTTGTAGTCTAGATTTCAGCCAGAGGGAAACTGCCATCTTTTTAAGTTCATTCTTAAATTTTGTGTGTGCACACATACATTAAAATGTTAAAAATCTGGAGGGCTAGCTTGGAAATAATTTCAATCACTCTGTAAGTAAAAGATGTGATACAAAACATCAGAACTTTTCCTGCATTTGTGGATTTAAGGTCTTTATCCTTTTGAATTGTTTTAGAAATAAAAAAAGGAGTTGCCTTCCACAATCTATCCTACAACTCAGTATTGACGCACTGCACCCGGCACAACGATCATATAATTTAATGAGTTAATATGTATTTACAGGACAGGTAGGAAAATATTTTTTCTCACAATGTAGCCTCCCTAGAATTCCTTAATTGTAGTAAATGAAATTAAACACAATAAATGGGCATCCATACTTGCCTACATCAAATTGCCTACATCCTATGAGTTGTTATAAATAAAGCCCAATTTCAAATGAACTTGCTGTCAGTTTCTGGAAATAGAACAAGTTCTACCTGGTAGTTCAGATTTTATATTGTTTTATATCTTACACAAACCATATGCCAGAGCAGTACATACATTTCAGGGCCTGTTTAATTTTCTGATTCCAATATAACCTTAATATCTTGTCACTTTTGCACATATAGCGTATAATACCGCAGACAGCGCTGGGTCATATGGAATAGGGTAAGAGGAGAAGAGCCTCTACTCTTTACCATCAAAAGTAATACATAATCCTTCTCATTCATTCTTCAGCTCAGTATTTTGAGAAACCATTTCAGATACTTAAAGCTGACATCTTTGGCTTTCAGTTGATTTACAGATCACGCAAATCCCCACACTACAGTAAATCTTAATGCAGATTTTCTGTTTTCCAGTGGGAAGCATAGGAAGTTTTCCTTGATTTTCTTGATTTTTACATCATTTGCATGAAAATAATCAGACATATGAAAAGAGAGATATTTTAGGAGAGCTACGTTTGAACATTATGCAAACGTTTCCCATGCTTCATGTTTGAATCCTGGTGGACTTGATTCAAACTCAGAGATATTTTACCCAATGGCTTTCATCCAGAATTAAAACTTCACTGAAAGATACATGAATTTAAAAACCTGCATTTAAACTGATGGAAACAAAAGAAATTACATGAAGGATTTTAAAGACAGATGTTTTATAATATATTTTTGTAATGAGAAAAACACAATCACACAAATGATGAAAGGAAGTTAATAGATAATTCAGTACATCATTAATTCAATAACTTTGAGCTCTAAGGACTTTACCAGTTTTTAAGCACAGCCATTTGATGAAAAAGAAAAAGGCAAGCTGCAAACTATGTGTCCACTGGTATGCCCATCAACAAAAGGAAAGAACAGTTTTCTTGTGAGAGTGAGAGGTTTCATATTCTTTCAGCAACCATGTGCATAGGAGACAACCAAAACAGACCCCTAACAATGCAGGGGTCTTGGTCTCACACTTTTATTAGGAGAGCCAGTCTCACTTGTAGCTTGACATAAACCAGGATAACCTTCAAAAGCAACTCACTGTCATTCATGAGGAAAAGAGCTATCACCAGATGGTACAACCACCTCAAACTGGGAAAGTGTCAGTTATCAAGACTGGCATTCCACACTCACACTTGTGTGTGACAAGAGACATTGTGCATGGTAGGTAACCACAGCCCTTCCTGCCAGCCTCTGCCAGGAGAGGTGTTCGTTCCCTTTCCAGCACATGCTGGATCTTTCCTATATGATAGGTCACCACAGCTCCTCACTGGGGAAACCCTCACACCATAGCAGAATCCTCGTGTGATTTCCAGCAGTTTCATATATTCCGTCAGGTACACAAGCATGTTGAGCTCAGCCCCATACACGTCCCTCAGGAATTTACACTTCTCCTTCGCTTCTGTAGCTGAAGACCAAACGCAATTCCTTGTGCACAAGAAATAGGATGCAGGCAGGGTGGGAAAGACCAAAGAACCAGGCACAATGGGGCTAGGTACAAGCAAAGGCTCCCAACCTGCTCTGTGAAGAACACGCATACGCACTAAGCTTTCAGACCATTTTCCCAAATGTCCTTCAGCTGCTGTGCCCGCAGCGACCGTGACCCTCAGGCACAGCCCCCAGCAGAATGTGACTGCTGGGCCTATTGCTCCTGCTGCTTTGGCAGCTGCACATTTTAGAACCAATACATTAAGGATTTGGACCTGTGGCTTCTAATGCTCACGCTCACTGCTGCATCACAGAGATTTTGCTGGCTCTAAATGTTTCCCCTTCCACCGTAGACTGATGCCTGGTGGATTAGGAAGGCTTTCTAGTTCTTCACTGACTTAAGAACTGAAGCGCAACTAAACTCTGCTAAGCACATATGAAACTGTATTTGGTTTTGTGGAGAAGAGCTAATGGTAGGCTAGAGCCCACAAATTTTGTTGTTACTTCAGTTTTTTGTATTTGTGCGATCCTGCCCAGTATTTTAAGGCTATAATGCTTTAATAGTGGGCTTGAGACAGCTGCGGCCAACTTCTTTTCTTAATTACTATGCTGGGGTTATCCCAAGACATTGTTCAGCTGTAACCTGTGCGCATAGTATGGAAACATTTGAAAACTGCTGGTTTAATGAACCCACACACCACTGGCCAAAAAGTGAGAACCTAATTTGGAAATTATGTTAAGCTGTGTAGCACGATGCCTGAAATGTCACATTAAGACTTTTAAAAAGGCAGGTTTGACAGTTACTTCTTTTATTTCTTTTCAAAAAGCATTATAAAAAATTCTGCCATTTTTCATTGTATGGTCAATGCCAAATCACATTAATGACCCGAATGGTGCACTCAGTAACATCTGAACGTTTCTTAATGAAAACTATAGAATCACAGTACTAACATTTTACAAAGAAAATGGGAGGGGAATTTTGCTTTAGAGAGAAGAGCTGTTTTTCATTGAAAATCCTCTTAATTTAAAGCTCCTAACACAGCTGCTGCTATGCGTCTAGAGTTGCACAGCAAAAGCAAGAGGAAAAAACAGCAGAATTTCATCACTCTGCCTGAGTGATCAGAAAGTGTCACCAAGAAAAGCTCCTTCTGAGCTTCCGACGGTGCAGACCTGATCCACAGGCCAGGCCAGAGACGCAGCCTGCAAGACTGTCACCACAATTTCTGCTCATTTCCTGTGTGCTCTGGGTATACGGCAAAGCATCCACTTAGATCTTTCAGGATTTGTACAAGAGATGGCCTTCCTGATATCACTGGCACTGGCCGCTGTTGCTAGCTGATATGACTTTGGCATCAGTCTCTTGGCTGCTGGGTTTAGGCAGCAGGAAAAGTGCTTTCATTTCATCCTCAAATTCACATTCCTGATGGAGCAGCTGAGCCAGAATTTATTAAACTTCTACGTATAAACACTTTCTTGAGAAAGCTGGTCACCAGGCTGGAAAAATATTTTTAGTAACTTTCTGGAAGCATTGCTCCAACTTCACCATCCTACTGTGCTGCATGTAGATATACTGACCGTCCTCTGATACCTGATGTTCTCCTGCCATGAGACCATCTCACACTGCTTTGGCATGGTAAAATTCCCTTAAAATGGGATTAAATGACAGTAATTTACAGCCACTTTGCCCTGCCAACAGACCATTAATTTTGTCTTGCTATACATGAAAATCAAGACCATTTTTAAAATCTTAATTCTTTGCTTTGGAATTTAGATTCTCTATAAATACAAAACTACTATTTTTCCTGGTTCGCAGCACATATCTAATGAATGTAAAATTTGGTATTATGCCCCACCAAGGCCTACTCTCCTTACTTAGCAGGAATCAAGTGCACGTGGGGCTTTTCTACCCTGCAGTCACTGCCCAAGTCTCAAATGTGGTATTCACATCAAGTCTGTATCCACTTTCTATGGTAAGTTGGACTTTGCCTGTATGATATATTTTCATATCTGTCTCTGAAAAGATGAGATTCAACCCTGTTCTAAAGTCAAGTAAGTGTAAATGTATGGTGTTTTCTACTGGAACAATTGTAAACACCCATCGATTGAAATGGTGGGTTTGGAAATGTGAAATACAAAGCAGCACAATGCAATGCACAATCCCTGACAGCAGCAGCATACAGGCATGTACTGACACAACAAAAAAATGCTCACAAATGCACCTGCTAACAACTAACCAATCTCATTTATCCTACCTTTTTCCTCTGCAAGTATTTTCTTCATGGTAAATCCTGTGTTAAAGCTGGACTCCTCCAGGCGCCATGGCCCTGCTCTTGCCCCATCCGCAGATGGAAACACAGCTGAAAGAAGTAGTTGGAAAATCTTAAAGCCACATTCAGATTTTTTGCAGGGACCTGTATCAGAAGGGATGGTTCTGGCTTCTGTGTGCTCCCTCCTCATTCACTTTCAGATTAACTACCTCTGATTGGCAATGTGGCAAGACCATCCCACCGCCACTCGAGCATTGTAAGAGGCAGGTTTTGCGAGCAGAATCTAGCAATGGGTGTGCAGAGATGTGCACACATGCATGCACACACACCCTGCTCTCTAAGGGCTTCCCACACCATGGCTTGCAGTGGCTGGCTCACGAAGGAGAGGAGAAGAAGCCATGGTGGCGAGATGAAACCGAAGAGTTACAGCCGCAGCCATTTAGATGGTAAACGAAGTCCTTCCATCTCAGAAGGTGACAGAGGTGCTTGTTAGACCCAGCGGGGCCAGGCAGCCACTGGAACCAGAAGCAGTGACTGATGCATTGACAAATTAAAAATACTTTGAATCCCACTTCAGTCCTAAGAACCTAAATTTTAACCTTCTCAAGTTCTCACAAGAAAATCTTCACCTCAGTTTGCTTGGGAACATTTAAGATAAAGCAGAAGTTTTGTCATAACCATGACGTCCTTCACAAATGGGGAAGAAAGCTGTTTGAAGTGTTGCAGATTTACACATGGCTATCTCTCCTGGGTTGATAGTTCATATAGCAGCAAAGGGCAACGGCATCAGGCCCACCACCTTAGAGTAATTCCCATTTTCTCTCATTTTTCTTATACCAGTTAATGTGGGAAATACTGGCATGGCGTAGCCCACCGCCTCTTTCTACTTTCATACAGCGCCTTTTATGCTGAAGTGGAAACAAACTCTGGAACAAATGAAAATCCAAAAGATACACAAGTCGGGGCAGGATTGGACCACTGTTTAACAGGATATCACAATACTGAGTATTTAAGAGATAGTATTAAAATTAAATCTGATTATATCAATCGATTTCACATACTTATTAATAAAACTAAAACTAAATTTACTGAATTTGATTCAGAATATCATTTCACAATAAGACTTTTAGAAACAAAGAAAATTGAAAGAACTCACCAGATGCAGGAAGCTGAGAGGAGCTGTTGGAAATAAGCGTTACAGAAGTCAACTACTCTAGACGAGATAGGGGAAGAAAAAAAGAAGAGTGGCGTTCTCTGTTCTTGGCTTTTTCAGGTGGACTTCTTTTTTAGCAGGTTAGAACAATTATATTAATGAGAGAAAAAAAAAAAGAAACCAAAACAACCAGAACCTCGAGAGATAACCAGAGACCCTTGCATGCAGAGGCCAAATTAGTCCTGGCAACTGGTTCTAGTTCATCCGGAGGCAGCAGTCAGAGCGGACCCAGATGTAGTGTGACGAGAAACAGCGGAGTTTAGGGTAAGTCAGCTTCCTGGTGAGAGCTCCTCAGCTCTGCCTGTGTGGGTTTTGTTGTGGGTTGGTGTATGAGTGTGTATGTCTTTCTCTCTTTGGTGACTATGGGAGCAGATGTAAAAACCTTGAGGGTGGGGGAGGGGGCGAAGCCTCCAGGCTGCAGAAAGCTTTCTCTTTGCACTCGCCTCTCCTCTGCGCAGCAGCCCAGCAGCTCCGGCACACTCCGGCAGAAGAGGAGCAGGCGACACCCGCCCGGCAGCGCTCTGGGCAACCCGCGCTCCTGCAGCATGAGCAAGACTTGGGAGAGCTCTATGCAAGCTGGAATAGGGCCCTTTTGCCTTGAAAAAAAGAGAGCATGTGTGTTTAGCTGACTTTTGGAAAACCCAAGGTGGGCACTTTGGGGCTCATTCGGTGTTGGTGTTTAGGGATTTGTCATAATTGCGTGAGGATTTCCCAGCTGCGTCAGTCAGGACTGACCACTATCAGTTTACTAGCACATGTCCCCTCTCCTGCCAGCACAGGAAGGTTGAGCAGGAAGAGGGACCACAGTCATGGAGACTCCCACCTTTCCCAGCATAAACAGCCTGAACTGCCCAGACTCTCATTGTTTCCAGCTTTACTACTACAACACGGAAGGCAAAGCTTTTATGACAGTGTCAGGATTTGAAGTGCCAGGTCTACGGTCTATACTGTAGGAACTGTAAGCACAAGAAATTGTCCACTTTGGACGACCAGGCAGACTGCAGGGAGGGTATTCCTGTCCCACACTCCTGAAGCAGCCCAAGAAGCCTGACACAGGAAAGCCGCCCCAGAGCTGAGCATGAGTGGCTTCAATGACCAGAGCAGTGGGCTACGTGCTCCTCAGTCAGAGATGTGAGTGGTACACTCCCTAGCAGCCTCAAAACCAGCCCCAGAGACAAAGAAATGGAACTCAAGTACTTTTGAGAAAGTACTTTGGGCTGTTGCAGACCATATCTAGCCATGAAGCAGCCTGATCCAGATCTAAAACCATGTGTTTCGTGCTCCTTCAAGGACGAGAACTCTCTCAAGACAGCTAGTGAAATCTGTCCACATTAACAAGATAAAGTCATACGGCTTCCATGAATTATTAAAATGACAATAGAATATATTACAAAACAAAGCAAAAATGGAAACAAAAAACATAATATATGTGTAGATGAAAGGCAGTTCAAAACATAAATAGCTGCTGAAAGAATATAATTGTTGTGGTTTGAGGCTTGGAATGGGGGCGTGACCTTCCAGCAACTGGGAGGACCCCGGGTGGGGGTGAAACAATTGTATTCCCTCCCCTTCCCACACACACTCTGATAAGAGGCAGGGAGTGGTTTCTAATTTCACTCCTGCCTTGGAGCTCGGAGAGGAAAGTTGTCCTTTCACTCTGTGGGACCCTGCAACCATTTCTGAGGGTTTTGTATATTTTATTTTTTGTACTTTTCCCCAAATCTTTGTATATATTATTTTCCTTACCTCCCTTTTTCGTTTTCTATTCCTTGTTAAACAATATACTTCTTTTTTTTTTCCAAAGTGTCTCTCTCTCTCTCGGGGGGGGAGAGGCGAGTCCATAGTTCTGTTCCGTGTGGGTCCTGCCCTGAACCCCTTTTTACACGGAACCAGGACAATAACCTATATAAACATGCTGTCCGAAGCTTGCAGAAAAGTGCTGCAGTTAGGCTGGGAAATCAATTTCTTTCTTTTTCCTATGATATGAAATCAATTCAGTTAATTATCAACAGGGATAAGGGTAAGGAAGGGTGGCTCACAAGGCATTTTTGGAATGCCACCTTCTTAAAAGCTTCAATCTTCCTTTTGGTTTGAGACAAGTTTTTAGATAAGGGACTTCAGCACATTATCAGATATTGTGAGAACTTCTGTTACTTAATTTTCACATTAAAAACCTATTCTTCTCTTTTTAACTAGGCTTGGGTTTCCCAAAACCAGTGCACTCAATCAGGCAATAAGTTTCCATTGCGATTGTGATAAAGAAAATCAGACACCCAAACATTCTGAAATGTTTCCACCAAAACACAGGGGCTTGTCAGAAGCAGAGAAATAAATACTATTCAAAAATTACATTGATATAATCGTCTTCAGTAATCATCACCTGTTTTAGGTCTCCTACAGATAGCAGCTGCTTAAAAATGCAACTACTCTTTTCTGGTTTGTGCTGCAGACTAATCCAGATGTGAGGCCATCTGGCTAAGCAGTTTGCATTTTAGATAAAGAGTCCAACCATCTGTAAAATACTTTATAAACAGCTTTTGACTCAAGTAAGCTCAGCAAAAAAAAACAACCAAGAGTGTAAACTAAGAAATGTGTTCTAATATGTCTTGATTTCCACCCATTTCCCTCCACTGTGCTTCCTGGAGCATCTTGACCCAATAACTTCCCCAAAATAATTCAATGTCAGATTTAGTTTTGTTTCTTCCATTCTTTTGTTTTTTCTTTTTAATTAAAAATTTGAAACCTTTTTAGGGATGCACATGCTTCATGCACTTACTCCATGACTTTGCTTCCTACTGACCCGGAACTCCACGAATCAACCCTCAGCTCCACACAATCTGCACAACACGTTGTAAGCAATTCCAAAGTTAGGTGTAATATTACAGCCTTACATGTTTCTCTTGATCCTTGATTTTTTTTTTCTTTCTTACTGCAGTTTTTCTGCTCCTTTTCACCTCTTCACGCTGTGCAATGAAGGGGAACATCTGACTGTGAGAGAATATTGCTAATACATTAGAAAATACGTTGCTTCTCCTTTTTTTTTTAACTCAGAATGAGTCATTATCTGGGACTTTCAGAAAAAAACACTTTGTTGTGGAAAATACTTATGGGGTTGGAGTGAGGGGCTGCAAATCATTTTTGCATTGAAAAGTAAGTTGACAGCAAAAAATAAAGTCTTAAACCTCAAGTAACTAAGGGTTTGTGACCAATTATGTAAAATATAATTAGCCACGGTTTTGTCATGTACAGACATGGGCCAGTTTACAATTAAATGTCACATCTGTCTCTTAATCCACTGATTTCTGTCTCACTTGGGGAAAACTAGAAGGCTGCTGATGCTATGAAGGGGGTTGGGGTCAAGGAAGGAAGCTATTCCTGTACTCCTGGCTGATTTCCTTTTTTCTCTCAGATTCACTCAGCTTTGGTTTTGGTCTGCCTCAGATAATATAGTATGTGCAATCCTCAGGAAGTAACTTGATGCTCACTGTATTTAGTCCTACAAGCCTTTCTTCTGTTCTAGACGATCACTGTATAAAATAAAGCTAATGTTGCTTATGTCTAAGCACTGCAACAGAGATATAAACAACACACAGGAAGTGTGCTTATTTGGTTAAAAAAAAAAGACTTAAAAAAAAAACCAAACAAACCACAAAGATTTTTAAAAACAAACAAACAAACAAACATTTTCAAATGGAGGCAGGAAAAATGTCTGTTATCAAGATGCCCGCTGTATGTTGGGAAAATTGGGATGTGGCTATTTGCTTTCTCTCAGGTTCTTGGGCAGTACAGGGGACATCGGGCAGGTTGCACAGTTCCATTTCAACCTGAGGGTGGAAGCACTCCCTTCCCAGAAATAGATGATACCTCAGAAAAAAGGAGATTGCCTCACAGCATGGCAGGGCGCACTGCTAAAGCCTAAAGTTTTGACTAAAGTGGGCACAGCAACTTCTGAAGCATTACTCATTGACAGAGAACTAAATCTGAAAGGTGAAATGAAATTGCAGTTTCACAAGCAATTCCTATATGGATTTTGGTAACACCCTCAAACTATTACTCAAACTATTACTTTGCCTTGATGAATTTGTGCTCTGGTTCCTCAGCAAGTTAACACAGTGGTTAGACACCCCTTGGTGTTGGTATTGCAGTGGCACAAAATGAAGCATGTGATGATAAAATCCAAAACTCAGCACAAGGCCAGTTCCTGTGGGAAGGACTAGACGTCTTCAGGGGGTGAGTCAAAGCCCTCCAGCATACTGAGGCTGGAGTGTGCCTGATAGAGAAGCTTAAATGCAGGGGCATGTCTGAAATGCCATCCCTTCCCCATGGACCTTCCTGCCTCCCTCCTGAGTTACACCTCAAGTAAAAAAGTTCAACCCTCAGCTCGTCTTTTGAGCTCCTTCCCGAGGCATTGCCTCTTCCTTGAGACATACCAAAGGAGCCAATGCAGTTCTGGCAGAGGAAGAGGTGGTGTGCTGCTAGTGGGGAGCTGGGGCCACAGCTGCACGTTCCCACTGTTGTGAGCATGGGCCAGCTAAGTACCATCTGCGTCTACCATCTACCATCGGGAGGCAGAGGGGCAGCATGGGGCAGCCACAACCTGGGTACCACCAGCACACCTAGCAGGTAGAGTTGGCCAAGGGGTGCCTCTGTCTGGCCTGCAAAAGCAGATCTGTCCCCCCTTTAACGCAGAAGTGGAGCTGCCTTTAGTGATAGGCTTGTCCTATGCTTTGGGTGGCTACAGAGCAGCCCTCCAGCTACCCCTGCTCCAGGGATCTGGGCCCAGGCCATCTAGTTTCTGGGTGCAAACTGTTGAGATGGGCAGATGGCACTGAGCAACTCACACCCGGGCAGACCTGAGTTGTGCAAATGATGGTCAAGCTTAGCTTTGGTGTTAATGTTTGTGTGTGAGCAACTACATTTATCCAGGCTCTTTTCAGAAGTGATACAGCTCTATTCCATACATTAAACCCATACACTTGTGCAGAAAAGGCAAGCAGAGATTTCCCCAATTTCTGAGACTACAGCCTTCTTCAGTTTTAATTACAGAACTCCTCTTTACTACTTTTTCTTGTTCTCCCAAGTGTACGAGTTATTGATTAGCTTTTTCTCTGGGATATTCCTCTTGAGATCAGGTTGTAGGCAACATAAGCTGTGTGTCAAAACTGACGCTTACAGTTTTTCTTTCTTGGTATCTGATAAGCAGAAATTGGTGTGCCAACTTCCTAGCACAATTCCTTCCATGACGCCAGCACAGAACTGGCGGTCAGGACAATGTATGGGAAGTGCTCTCCTCCAGGGCAGTGTGAAAACTTACTTCCCCTTTCTTGAAGGAGAAGCATGTTTAGGAACTGCGATGAGGGTTACTGAATTCCCCTCTCTCTCACTCTGAAACGGTCTGGTGTAAAAGCAGGCACACCACTGAGAACAAATTCAATGTTCTTCCCCCAGGTCAGGCAGCAGTTCCCAAGATACCCATCGGCCCTACTGAGCGAACAAGATTTCTTCTGTGTTCGCGCACTGCTGGCTTTTTCTGGTTGTCTGAAGCTCTTGAGAGGCGTTAGCAGCCCAGAGAAGCACAGGGTGGCCGCGGAGCCAGCAGGGCCAGGGCAAGCGCGGCGGGCAAGGAGGCTGCCCGGGCCGGGGGACGGCGTCCGC
>NW_008623651.1:2972-64724 GCF_000691845.1 Merops nubicus | reverse complement strand
CTATGATTCTATGATTCTATGATTAGTGCATAGAAAAAGACTTTTTAAATTAGTACCTATTAAACTTGGAATGGGTGGGACACACACAGAGATGCATTGGAAATAGGTGAGAAATGAGAAAGAATATAAAAGTAGGATAGAAGCTCGGACCCCAATTTGTCCTTAGTCTGTTCCTCAGACTTTCCTCTCTGGGACTAGAAATTATCTGTAATGCAGCTTAGAGATGCAAGGCACTGAGTGAGTTTTGCAAATATGGTTCTTCTTCATATAGACTAAGAAATCTGAATTCCAGCTCTCCTCAGCTGTCTGGCAAAGTCCAAATCTGGATTCAGTCACCAGATGTCCTAGACACATTTTTATGCTTTTCATGCTATTGCTATATTCCTTTGTTCTGCTTCCATTTCCATACTTCTCATCTTAACTTTGTTGTCTCATCTTCTTTTCTGCTATGAGGAGAGCTTTCCTGTGGCAGTTAGCTTGAGTATCCTTGGAACAATCTACATGGTGTGATACAACAATGCCATATGCCTGCATTGTGAGGTCCAGGCATGTCCTACCTGCTTGGAAGCTGACCTGAACACTTTTGATGATTGTCAGTGTTCAGGCAGCAAACAAATTTAGCCTGCCTTTGCCAAAAGTGACAATCCAAGCCTTCTTAGGAGGACACTGGAGCACCTTATCTGCCTAGTATCGACATCATGATGTTGCTGCAATGATGGGAGTTATGATGGAGGTAGCCAGGACTAAGGAGTGGCCTCTTGAGTCTTCCCTAAGGCACTGGCTGCAGCCAGTACTTTTCCCCAGGCTATGCAGAGCTTTCTCTGTTAAGTGGATGAATGGCCAGTTTGGCCTCAAACCTTGACTGCCCTGAAAAGCAATGACACAGCTCACTGAAGGAGACGGACTCTTCTAAGTGTAGCTACCAAAATAACCATTTATGAGCCACAAATATGCCTAAGGCTTTACCCACGTAGTAGGTTTATCCCATACCTGAGCCCAAGGCTGTTGAGCTTTAGCTGCCTGTGTCCACTGCTCCCACTCAGCCCAGGGCCCTGGCTCCAGCTTCCTGGCTCGTTCTTTGGGTCACCTTCCTGCACACAGAGTGAGTGGAGCGGGGACAGCTGGCTGCTCTCTGTTGAAGAGCAGCTCCCAGAGTCACTTATCTACAGCACTAAGCCTGGGAGGACACACACAACCCATTCCATGTTGCGTAATGCAAGTAGACAAGCCCTGGCCACCTCCAAGATGCACTTCAGGTGGTTGTTCTTGCTGGGATCTCAGCTGTCTGTTGTCATCTTCTGAGTGATGCCCAAGGGCTGATAGCACTACCATGGATATAACAGGAACAAAGTGGG
Organism: Merops nubicus; assembly: GCF_000691845.1. Classification (NCBI taxonomy): domain Eukaryota; kingdom Metazoa; phylum Chordata; class Aves; order Coraciiformes; family Meropidae; genus Merops; species Merops nubicus. The sequence continues at coordinate 63,369 of NW_008623651.1, read as the reverse complement.
TGCATCTGGCCAAATATAGTGTAGAACTAGCATAGCAGAGCCACAGTCAGAAGAAGATAATTCAATTTCCTAGGGTTTGATGCTTCAAAATTTGCTTCTTCTGGTTAGAAATATAGATGCAATGTTTCCCTGCAAAAAGAAAGTCCTGGCAGCCTACTCCTGAGGCACTCTCTCTGAAAAATTGTATTTGTTCTTGAGCACTACAGGTACCAAAAAGCCAACAAGAACATTAGACAGCTTTTGTTCCTCCTGGGTTCCAGAAGATATGATCAAAAGTAATAATTTAGTTATGCACCAAAGAAAATCCCATGTTTTCTTTTTTTCAGACCAGCCTTAATTACTGTGTGAAATGCACATCCTCTCTGCTCACCCTGCCCTGCAACAGACATCTAACACAGTTCAGATCCTGACTGTGCCTTTTGCTCTCCAGTGACTATACAGGAAGCTTAGGGTGGCAAACTGAGATGTGCAAGTCCAAACTGAGACAGAGACACAGTGAGAGCAGAGATGTTCTTGTAGGTCAACGTGGATGAATAGGAGACTGCCAAAACTGCCTTGGCAACTGAATAAGCTATGGGAAGAAAAAGTTAAATGTAAGATATCTGCAAATATGGTCGAAAGAGATGGTAGTCACAGCAAACAAAATCAGCAGTTGTCATGTTCCTGTATATTGCTTTCACTAGCAGAAGCATATGTGCTGTATTTTATTAAATCATCTAACTCAAGAGCAAAGCATCTGTTTGTGTGATTCTCAGGCACTGGTAGCAGACTTTAGCTTAAAATGACCCACCTACCCAAGGCCAGATCTATGGTTACCCTAAATCAGGAAAACTCTAGTGACTTCAAGAAATCTCACCACTCTACAGCAGCTGAAGATCTAGCCCCCAGATTCAGCCTCATCTTCTGTCTTTCTGAGTTTGCCTCTGGTTTCCATCACAAGAGCAGTTCACAGCATGGCAAATAAAGCTGCTAGGGGAAAAAAAAAAAAAAAATTAAAGAACTGTTGCTTGTCAGAACCACAATCTAAATAACTTTGATTCATACTAAAGAGTCCAGGCAGAGGCATAGAAAAACCTGCCCTTGAATTCAAAGGAGTCAAGGTGGTTCTCAAGGTTCCTGTTTCCACTGATAGGCATGAATTTCACTATAAGTGCACTTCCCTGCAGAAACAACAACAAAGTCAGAGGTTTACCAGCATGAACTATTCCAAATGCCCAGCTCCAGGAGGGGTAAGGAGAACTGCAATGAATGCTACTCCCATGTCCACCTCCACATATCATCATGACTCAGCAGACATGATAAGGTTAGCAGAATACATTAATAATTACAAAGATCACTGTCTCTTTCTGGCCAGAGGAGAAGTGAGGAAAGATCCGTGTGAGAAAGTTTGAGCTGTGAGTGAAGTTACTTAGCAGCTACTCTGTCTGTGAAGAGGGCTGTACGTAAACTGCAGATCAGGATGAATGCTGGAGAAAAGCCTTTGTGAAATCTGCTATGTATTTTCCAACTTAGACTTCAAAAAAATTAATGAGGACTAATAACTCATTGCAGATAATTTGCTCAATGATTTCACTACTTCCCCTGCTCACAAATCATTTGCAAGTAGATTGTGAGCCCCTGTTTCTATCTTTCCACTAGTTTAAGTACCTTGGGGCAATGCAGGTGTGTAAGCATCACTGGCAACACCAGAGCTCCTGTAGAGGTAAGAGACCAAGAAATCCCCAGTACCACCAGGAGGCTCACCTGCATCACATGGCAGGAAAGCCTATGGCAGAAGATCCCAAAGTAAAATGATGTTGAACAGATCACTGAGCCGGAATGCAGAGGGAAAGCACAACAGAGTCCCACTGAGTAGCTGTGTGAGGAATACAAGTGCCAGGGGACGCGTGCACTCGGGGGAGCTGCCATTCAATCAGAAAGCAATGGGGGGTGGATAGGCTCACTGCAGCACAGGCTAATTTTGCTCTCAGGGATAAATAACTCACTGATTTATAACCAAACGAACGATTCAGCTCAGGCTGACAAGCCTGCTCCCTTTGGTGAGGGGTATGAGGCTTCGCAAGGACGCTCGCATGGTCCTTGAGCATGGCTGTCTGTGGGGAACAGTAAGGCTTTGCTCAGAGCTGCCCCTGCTGCCTGCACACAGCTGCTGCCTAAACTCACAGAGGGGCTACCAGAGTCAGGCTGTCACCTGTAGGAGTGGCTTTCTGAGAAGGAATTGCGTCCCAAGAGGAACCACAGTAAGCTTTAAAGACCTTATACTAATGGAAGAAATTCTTAATGAGCTTCTTCCAAAGTAGTTAAGGGCACAAAACATTTTTAAAAGCCAGACAAAGCCAACTAGGTAGTAATGACAGTGCCCTGAGCCTGCAGTTTCTGATTTGAAGAGCTTGGTATGCCACTGCCCGAAACCCAGCAGGACCTTAGCTAGTGTCTAGGGTGCTGGTCACTTGGACTTTATTAAAACATTCATACGAAAGAAAATATCAAATTAGAGGTTTACTAGCTAGAGGAATTTCAGCCCAGATCTCTGTGTTAATAACGAACTAAAAACCTTTACACTAATGTCAAACAACATTAGGAAAAGCATGAATTCTTATGACATTCTGCAAACAGAGGTGTCAGAAGATGAAAACAGCACGAGATGTGATCTGGCAGATCCAGCCTCTCAGTAGACCACTTGTAACACAAACCTGGCTGCACCTCTGAGGCACGGCAAGCAGGATACTGCTATCAACAGCATCACTCCCTCACAGAGATTGCCACCAAAGAGCAGGGAGGAAGCCTGCTGCACAGCAGAGGCCACCACAGTTGCCTATATGGTGTAAGTGCTTCTGCAGTGGTTGGCTGGATTTCTGGAAGACTGCTGCAGGATTGAGAGCCCAACATGCTGCTCCATCATTTCAAACCACAATGTTGTGAACAGTCTGTTGTTAAATGAAGTGGAAATGATTATTATTTTTATTTTTAGCATTTTAAATAAAACTTCTAGAAAACTTGGCACTTTTTGGATTTCCTCTTTCTGTTGTTTGAGTAATATTTAGTTCAGCTTTCTATACACTCTTGGTAAGTTTAAGGACTTAGACTGAATTTCAGCCTCTTTTTCAAAACAAGCCCCAAGTTTTTACTCGAACAATCTCAACTTGTATGTGGATGAGAAATACAGACAGCATTGAAGTAACACACATCCCATAAAGGATAAAGAGTGAATCTGAATTTGCAGTAGGACACCTTTTGTTTCAGCTTCCCCAGTGCTATGAATGAATATTTGTATAAAACTCTCTTCTGTTCTTGTCTTAGCAGACAGTAGTCTCTCATTTTAAAACAGGCAAAGGAAAATAACATTTTCATCTTACATTCAGCTGCTGCTTGCAATTATTTTGATAGCTTTCTGGATTGAGTCTCTGAAGTTTCTTTGTGCAGGATGGAAAGTTGTCCCTGTGTGTGATGCTTTTTTAATCAGTGACGAGATTGGTTCTTTCTAATAACACTGCCTATTTTTAAAAAGCTTATTTCTACTGTCCTGAGTTTAGGATAAATTTCAAACTGTTAGTACCCATCTAGGGAGAACAGAATAACTCTTTTCATAACAAAGCTATTTTTGTTTCTAGTCATGTTTGTAGTGGAATAGGAAATGGTGCTACTGTTTTCTACCAAGAATACTTCAAGCTGTCCTTCCTAATAAAGCACAGGGTTGATTCACTGCTACTGTTGTTCCAGCTGCAGAGTCAGTCTACACTGTCTGTTTAACATAAAGGTAAATCTACATGGATACATTTAAACTCAAAATCATTACTACACATTCAGAACAAAATGGTTGCTACATAAGCCTATTCCTGTGTTCATTGCACTATCCATGAAATCCATGCAGATAGAGCATTTGAAACAGATCACAAAAATGTCATTTTTTTTTCCACTGACTCATTCCACCCCAGATCAGCTGTTAATGTGGCTAATTGGCCAGCCTGCAATCCACTGCAATCCGGACAGGGTAAATGGAACAGGCATATTGGTGGTGCTTACAGAAAAAAAAAAAAATTACTCCTCACATTGTGGCTATAGTTCTATATTTCAATTATCTATTCCAGTAACAGAATGAAAGATCATTATTTGCATTTGGTAGTGAGCCAGAAATCAGGAACCTAATGTTCCCATTTTCCAGGCAGTTTTTCAGACTTTTAGACCAATTGGCAGTAGCTATAAAACCATTGTAAGATACAGCATGATTTAAAAGATGCAGCTCTCATCTTTCTCAACATTGTTCAAAATAGCTTTAGTTTAATATGATTTTCCAAATGAGGGTATGTCAAAAGTTGTCAGCAAGGGTAGACTACTAAAGAAGCTTTTTCTGAATACCTAAAATTTAACATTTGTTCTTCAGCCTTCTAATAAATCAATTATGCTACAGATGCCTGCATTTTCAAAATCCAACCAGAAATAGATTTAACTGAATGGTATGTTTAACATAATAAACAAACTTTCCAGCACTTCAGGTAGGAACTCAAAAAAATTAAAATCATATAATAAAATCATAGATTTATTTATCATATACCTGAAAGTAGGATGGAATTTCAGAAGATTCATAAATTGAAGTGGTTTTCTAAAAGGACCATGTTGGGAGTAAAGACACAGTGATCCCTTAGATCTCATTCTTGCATTTTTAAATGCACTTGAGGTGTTACAAGTCTTCTGAGAATTCCTGTTTTCATGTTTTCATTTCAAATGCCCAAATATCTTTAGCAGTCAGGCTTTTAAAAGCAGATGCTCCCCAGAATTTCAATTAGACTTTTGACTACAGTAATTTGGGAAATTAAAGTTAAAAATAAAAACTCTGAAGATAATTGAATCTTCTTCTGGGTGGGTTTTTTTATAGTTTGGGGTTTTTTTAATAACTCTAAAGGAAGAGCTGCAAAGGGAAACACCATGAATTATTGTAAATCTTTGTCCAATTAGCTCAAATTCATCTCCCACTGCACTTTTTTTCACTTGTCATTTGAATTCAAGCTACCTTTATATGCAGTATGACTTTATCAATAAAGTCATCTCCACAGCCATTTTCCTCCTGCTTCATCACATTTTCCACAACTAACTCATTCCACAACAAACCACAGCCTGTGATGGCTTCAGGTTTGTGACAGAGCACTCACTTCATAACGTGAAATGCATGTTATATATTGGATGTTGTTAGAAACTGCCAACTAGCTCTGATTTCCAACCAAGAGAAACTCCTGAAGAATATAAGGCCCTGCCTCTTGACTCCATGCATATACACTTGCTTTTCCACAGGGAAGAGCTGGACTGAGAATGGCCAGTGCAACACCAGATACCTGGTCCCATGGGCTGGCCATGCCAGGAGGAGACCATGGTACCATTAGGAAACCTGCAGTGCTTTGCTGTAACCACAACTATCTAAAATCACAGTCTGGACAAGTGTTGCACTTGCAGACATGCATTTTATTAGATTAACTTAAAAATGGGACAAGCTCTTGAGTGCCAAAAGCCAAATACAAGTTGAGAAAGCTATTCAGAGTTTAACTGGATGTATACAAGCTGGACCAATTAAAAGCCAGTAGCAGGCACTCATGCAGCAAAGGGAGTTGGGGTGAAAGATGACCAGCTAGCTATTTCCTACAGGAAAGAGGAAGATAAAAAACATAAAACCTATGTGGAGAGGTTACAAAACAGACCACAAAGCCAATACCTCTGTTATAACCACCTTTTTATAATTACTACTGTTAATTTTCATTCCTAGACCTGTCTTTCAAAAGTACTTGTAGATTTCCCTTGAGGAACAGGGTTGAGAGGTAAGAGGTGAAGTGGCTGCTTTGCAAGGAATGTGTCCATGGGTCATGGGTTTTTCTCCCTGTATCGAAGGTGCTGGCTGCAGGTTCCAGCCTGGGCCCCCGTGATGGCTGAGTCTCCTCTGTGTGGTGACCATGCAGACCTGTGGAGCACTGTCCCACACACTGGGATGTGCCGATGTAAAGTCTGGGAGAGGTGGGATGCTTTCTGCCATAACAGTGGAAGTGCTGGCAGGCTCTGGTGCAGCCTCAGCCTCACTACAGTCAGCACAGAGCAGACCATGGGGAGATACAGACTTTACCAAAAGGGAGCACAGCGCCTTTGATGGTCTGACAGCTAAGAGCTGTGAGTCTGGAAGGACCACCCTTAAATGGAGCACTGAGCACAAGCAGTTAGATCTAATATCATTGGTTTTGGAAGCCTTGCTAGTGAGCAAGGTGCAAAAAGACCTCCGTTGCTTGGTGCCAGGTGGAAATGAGGGATCTCAGAGGATCTGCCATTGCTGTTATTGCATTCCAGTAGCTCATTTTCATTTCAAAGTGGAGTTTCTGGGGACTGAAACAGCCCTTGTACTTCAGAGGAAGCCAAATAAAACTAGGTGAATGAGTGGTGGCAGTAATGATTTTTCAGCAGTGACAAATTATTTCAAGCAGGGATAAAAGCAAGAAAATTGGAAGAAAAGCTTTGACGCATAGTAAGAGCCTACAAATGGTGAGAGTCATTTTGGACAGCTCACTGGAAAACTCTGTGTGACAGCAGGTAAAAAAAATACTAGAAGAAAAACTAGTCTGGCACTCAGCCTGAGACCTGAGAGTAGCTGGAAGTAAAATGTCAAGAAAAAGAGCACTTCTTTCACAAGAAGAGATATATTGTTTTACAGCCTTAAATGTACCGGTGTGGCCATGGCTACAAGCCTGTACCACTTTGTGGCCTTTAAAAATAAAGGTCCATTATCTCACAGCCTCACCCACCCATTGTGTCTACTGGTTATTATAGCCCTTTATTTGCTTCCAGTTCAGTTGTTGAGATCTCAGGTTAAAAGCTCTGATCAGGTTTAAAGTCTGAATGGGTTTTACCCTGGCTGAAATATCAGCCAGTAAGTCTTGAAGTTGCTTCAGAAAAGAATGTTTGTTTTCAGACTATATTTGAGGGCTAGAGCCTATATTTCATTTTAATTCAAGATCACTCCTACCTGTTAGGTACAGATAATCAGGTTTCAACCCTTCCGTATTTCTTCTCATCTAGTCTGGTATCTCTGTTGATCTATCTCTCCCATCAGTGCACTTATTCCTCTTTCTAGCTCTGACTCATCCTTTACATCCCACTCTCCATCTCAGTGGTCAATCCTGTGCCTCCCCTCAGCTCATTGTTTCATTTTCTACACTCCCACTACACAGGCTTCACCCCATACACCATCACGTCCATAGGGAAATGTATAGTTTTAAGGAAGGCAGTATGAGGTTTTAAGGAAGGCAGCACGACTGGAGGGGCAGAGTGCTTTGGAAGGAAGAATATAAAAGTGTGTACATCATATAATGTTTCATTGGAAACGGCACAGACCAAGCAGGCTGTAGGAGTTCAGGTTCATACAAGCATCACAGGGCTGATTTTTTAGTTGAAAAAATCACGAGTCCATTAAAAAGGAAGTAAACCATGAAGTAGTGCAGTGAGTCACACCTGCCCACCTCTAGCCATGAGGAGACGTGTCAGCAGCCAGAGGAGCCACATCTATTCCACATCTCATCAGCCCCTAGAGAGATGACACTGAAGGCATTCAGGAGGCTGCCTGCTTAAAGGCTCATGTGTAAGTTCATCTGCTAGCCTCCCCACCTCAGGGTGGCTCTTGATGCCCAAAATCTCTCCAGAAGTATCTGAGCATCCAAATGTGATCCCAGCTGCCTTGCCTCCTCCCCTCAGGTCCAAAAAGGATGTGTTACCACTAAAAGAAAATTATACACAGTTTAAAGAGATCCAGTTGTCTTTTCACCCCCAGATGGAAACTCTTAGTATTAATCACTTTTTAATTCATTTGAGTTGACCTTCTTGGTGAAATATTAATGACATATGTATTTGTTCTCCTGCCATGATCAAACACTGAGAACTCAAAAGCCCAGGCTGAGCAAAGAGAAATGTATTTCAATATTTACTTTGAAGGTGACAGAAAATTATCAGTGAAGAGTTGTCTTCCAATTAATGTTATCACTGCTGTTGCAAATGGTGAATGACAGCAACATTTTCACATGTTACAAAGCCTAGGTCTCTGACAGAGATGAATTGACACTCATGATCAGCTCTTAACTTCCACTCCTTGTAAATGATTAGAATAAATGTGACAACAAAAAAATCACTAGACCTTCACTAGGTAATGAAATTGCAAGTGATGAGCAGCCCATGATACTGCTTGTCACACCACCTTGATTGCTTTCTGGATGGATTAACAAAATTGGTAGGTAGCAAAAAAAAAGTGGTAGATGTCATACTTAAATTATGGCAAGGCTTTTGATAGCATGTCACATAAATACTCTGTTCCAGATTTACTTAGATTGATTTGGATCTGAGTGCTCTCCCAGGAGCTGCAAGTGACTGAGAGGACCCTAATAGCAAAAGGAAGGGAAAAATCAGCCAAGTGTTTAATAAAGCACAGTTGTTTCAACAGAAAGTTTAAACAGAAAGTAAAGCTAACTAAAATATTTTTGGCCCAAGGTCTAAAATTACTTGAGGTCTAAAAATATGACCCACTTACAGTGTAAATGCATTCACTTCTGCAGTGGATCACAGTGACATAGCTGCTTTCCTGCAACAGCCACAGCAAGCAGTGTGGTGAAAAACAGAGGAACTGCTAGTATGAAAAATGAAATTGTGAATTATGTAAAAATGTTGTGGAAGTATATTACTTTATCTGGAGTGATAAGATATGAAAATACAGTAAACATTCATGTGACTGAAATACTGTACCTCATGAAAGAGTCATCTTCAATGTGAGAAGTGGTGATACACTCCTCAAGACACAGAGATCTTGAAAAAGAAAACAGGATCTGAAAGATGCTTGTGAACTTGCAGGCAGTTTCACAAGGAAATTAAAGCCATTATCCTGAAAGTACCAATGAACTTGATGAACTTTACATTTGAGAGCCATCCAGTATTAACCTGTTGCAAAAAACTTATTTAGCAGAGTGCTACATTTTCAACGAGGAGCATGCTGAACTGTTCTTTTTAAATACATCGTCTCATGAATTTAATCTTCTGTTTGTGATCCACAAATGGATCTTGATTTCTCAGAGAAACTGTTGTCCTGAAGAATAAGCCAAAATTTAGAACAGTTTTTCTCTAATGGCCTGTTTCCAAAACACTTGCTTCACGAACCTCCGTTTTGTGTGCTGTTACTGATTACACACATCTGAACAGTACCAGGCCCATTCCCTGAACAAGTGCCTCAGTTCAAGAAGGACAGGGAAATGCCTGAAAGAGTCCAGCACAGAGCCACAAAGATGATGAAGGGAGTGGAGCAACTCCCCTATGATGATAGACTGAGGGAGCTGGGTCTCTTTAGCTTGAAGAACAGGAGACTGAGGGGTGGCCTCATTAATGTCTATAAGTACGTAAAGGGCGAGTGTCAGGAGGGTGGAGCCAGGCTCTTCTCTGTGATGTTCAGTGACAGGACAAGGGGCAACAGGTGCAAGCTGGAACAGAAGAGGTTCCTCAGAAACATAAGGAAGAACTTTCTTACTGCGAGGGCGACAGAGCCCTGGAACAGGATGCCCAGAGGGGTTGTCTGGAGACATTTAAAACCCGCCTGGACACGTTCCTATGTAACCTGCTCTAGGTGGTCCTGCTCTGACAGGGGCGTTTGGCTAGATGATCTTTTGAGGTCGCGTACAACCCTTAACATTCTGTGATTCTGTGACTGAAACGCTTGGGGTGAGGAAGTAAGGAGCAGCGAGTACTCTCCCTTACTGAGCAGAACTGTTAGGAAAAACTCCTGCTCCTCTCAGTGGCTGGCAGAGAAAGAAGCAGCAGCAAGATGTGAGCCGGCTCCAGAGCCAGCAGGAACAGCCACTGCTTTGACAAGCTAAAACTCTGACAAGAGCCTTCGGTGCAGAGGGAAGGTAAGAGAGCAAAGGGCAGGACGAGAAGCTCCCTGCGGCAGCCGGGGCGCAGAGGGCCTTAGCACTCTGCTCTGGGCATGCTGGAGAGTTGTGTGTGGAACCTGCCTGCTTCCATGCTGATACTGGGGGAAGTTCCTGACTTAATCTGAAGAGCTATGGAAACGTTCGATCACATCCTGCATAAGTAATCCCTTTGTGCTTTCCTCACCAGTAGTAGCAGTAGGCAGCTTTATACCCAAATTGTAGATGAAACAGAAGAGTGCTAACAGAGCAAATGGGTGATGGTGGGAGTCACCAATCAAGCTTTCACCTCTTTCCAAATGCTGCTTTTTGAGCAAGGCCCTCTTACTCCCGTCTCATCAGATTCATCAGCTTCTCTCCATCACTACCACCTGTGAGTGAGCACAAGCTTCTTCCTCTCCATGCTGTAGAAGCCCTGTGAACTGTGGATATTTTACTCCCAACTTCCTGAGAAGCCACGTAAGAAAAACAATACCATGATCATAAACCCCTGAGCAAATCTCTTGAATGGCCCAAGAATCACTTCTGTTTCCCAAGAAACCAATTATCCTACTGAGAAAACCATCCTGGAGCCTCAGCTTGAGCTTCTCTGCTCTGGAAGCAGAGAAACAACATGTCATCCCTACAGGTGTTTATTTCCTGCTGTGACTGGGTTTCAGACCTTGTGATCTCTGATTTCATGTGCCTGCATGCACAGCACTCTACCATTGCACTTCTGGCAGCCATTCATAAAGTGCAGAAGTCTTCCTATGTTTTGTTTCCTCTTTTCTCTTTTCGGCGGATTCTTTTTGTGGTGCACTATAAATCCAAGCTTCCCTCATTCAGAGTTGATCAAATGCTTCAATCACACTCTTCAGTAAAACAAATCCTAAGGCAAAAATTTTGTTCATGACCATACCGTGCAATATGTTTCCTCATCTTTTCTTTCTCTCATTTATACAGTGCAAAGTCCTAAACCTCTTGTCCTGATTTACACATCTGTGCACAAACCATTGCCATCCACAGCAACTGTGCCTGTGTGTAATCCACAGCTGGAGGACAGAAGCAGATTCAGAAGAACCTTGCAAGTTTGCCTTGCCTGTACCCCACTGCCTCCTTTGTAGACCCAGTATCATGCCATTCTGTTTGTTGCCCAAGTGAGAACTGCGGGGTGATCCAATATTGTCCGAATATTATCACCCAGCATTCATATAAGGTTTGCAAAGTGCTTTTCCCAGCAGCACTCCTCCCTCTCCCCATCCAGGCATGAGAGCAGAGCTCTGCAGAAACCTGTAGACCCCCAAAGGGCAATGAGAAGGCTGTGCTGGCTAAGGACATCCTGCATCTGAGAAAGATTTCGCTGTGAAAAGTCCTCAGGATGGGTCCATCTTCACCTGTAAGGTCAAATGGGTCAACAACTGAGTTAGGAAGATGGAAAGAGAATCTGGTCTCAGGTGCATAGTCCATCCCCAGGGACTCAAATCCACAGGGAGCTTATGTGTTTCAAATGATCTCACCAGTCACTCAGCTGAATACAAGATTCTCTCAAGCCCCAGCAATGTGTGGATAACAGGTGGGCTGTTCTGACCCTAAACTTACCTCTTTTGATCTATTCTTCACCTTCAAATATAACATCCAAAGTTTACAGGATGAAAAGTATGAGCTTAAAACAACAGGGAGAATGTTGCAGCGCGCCTCCTGGAGACAGAGGTTTCTGTTGCCTCTTTGTCCCCAGACATGGGCACACATCCAGAATTTTCCATCTTTCCCAGGTTGTGGTTGGCTTAGCCACCACAAGACCAATCCCCTAACACCCATTGGACCCCTGACCTGTAGGTAACCCATCTCTGTATCCTTACAGGACAATGCCTTTGTAAACCCACCTACCAACCTGTTAAAAACCCCTGGCCCCAAGGCCACATGCTCTTTCGCTTCTCCCCCTGGGGTGGGTGCTGTTTCAGTGCCTGCCTCAGGTGTTTTTGTTTGTTATTTTCATGTTATTAAAACCTTTTATTTTGGAAGAAAGCAATCGTTGCCCATCCCTCCTTTACCCGCCCCTGTCCTCCTCTTGGCTGAAGACCACCCTGGCGGTACTACTGGGGTCCCGCTTGGGGGCGTTTTCTTCCCGGGCAAAACCAGCAGGCTTGAAACCCCCTCAAAATATACGTTTGCATAGTAATAGGAGAAAATTGCCACTATGAGGCCAAAATACTTCTAAAACTTGCACCTTCCAGCATCTGAAATATTTCTCCCTGAGACAGTTTTTCTGGTTTAGCTGGTGCTTGTGGAGTAGAAACCACTTGCTGCTGCTCTATTTCAGAAAAGAAGGCAGTAAAGTATGCAAAATACTCCCACATTGTCAAGAAATATGTTTCTAGAAATTTTCCCTTTACGCTTTTGCAACATCATGACAGTGATTCATCAGAAACAAGCAAGTCTAAAAAAGTGAAATTATTCTTTAACAGCATGTGAGGAAAATCTTCCTTGCCAGTACAAACTGAAAAGCTCAGTGTAAAGAATGAGGATGGGTGGGTTGGAGCAGCTAGGAAAAGCAGCTTTTAGTGGAAGAGCAAACTCTAGAGAGTGGATCATTTCAAGATGTTTCTCTTTCTCAACAATGTCTGAAGCCTCACTGCATGGTCGTGAGGTGCAGGGACATTTGGCAGTGACCACCCACAGGACTGAAGCAGATGAACCTTTGCACAGAGGCAAACTCGGCACTGAGTCTAATGCTGGATGCACCTCTCCCTCTTGCATTTCATGCTTATTTTATCATACGTCACAGCACGTGCCTCAGGAGTTCTCATTTCAAAGAGATGGGATTTGTTGCAATGTGTTAGCATACATTTTGGTAGCATGATTTGGAGTTATTTTGATCAAAGCAGACCTGACTCATAACCTTACACTACAGGAGCTGGTTGGAGTTTACTGGAACTGAACAATATCAATAAAAAGCAACAATCATATTATGGCTCATTTTAGCATGCTGGCTTTATTAAACCTGGCATAGGCTACATTGTTCATTATGCAAGGGAATTGGATAGAATTTTTCAGGTTTTAAAGAAATGCTTTTAAAGAAAAGAACAAGACATAAGAAGATTAGAACAGCACTCTACATAAACAGTGATGAATTTTTCACTAAAGAACCTTCTCTTCATGGCAAGCTGCAGAAAAGCAGACTTATTAGGTTTAATTGTGCTTTTAACACCTTCTTGCTTTGACTTGAAAAGCTCAGATTTCTCACTCTGAGAGAAAATTCTAGCTTCAAGCTTTGACTGAAGAGATGTCCATTTTCTCGCTCTCCATAAAAGTCCTAGTTTTCAGGGTGAGATCAAGCCAAAACATCAATGGAAAGCAATGTCACAGAGTAGTTCTCTCATCACACAAATCAGTGTTCACACTTCAGCAGCCAATGCAAAAAGGGGAGAAACAGTCAAGAAGGGAGGGGGTATTTATGTACATTTCCCTAGAATAAACAGTACATAACTAAATTTCAACTTGCCCAGGCAGGTTCCCTGAATGCAATCAGTTTTTCCATCTACAAAGTAGTAAAATATTACTGCAGAGGTGAGGTGGAAATGGTTAACAGATCTTGGGGAACTTCCAGATGCGACTGACAAACGCAGAATGGGATTTTATTCTGAGTTTATAAAGAAGGCCCTGGGAAAGGCGCCTAGCTGACAGTGAGGGTGTGCAGAGCAAAAACACAAGCATCAGGATTTCATTGTTTCACAGATGCACTAAAAAAGAAGACATGAAAGCAAGCGCTGCCTCAGAGCCACACTAAGGCAGTCAGCGAGCAGGATGGGTCATTCCTCTTCTCAGCAAAATCTCCTAGTCAGGTCTGCCAGAGCTGCTTGCCCAGCCTGTAGTTATTTGTTTAAATTTGGTTTTACGCAAAACAGTGTAATTACCTCATCACTCATGTGCCTTCCTCTATTGCTTTGCTATATTTAAAAACACCTCTTTGCAAACCTGGACAAGTGAAAAATTAAAAAACAGGACTGGGGTTTCCCAAAGCATCTCCTCATGTGCTATGACCTTGCCCCATCTTCATAGCCAGGTGCAGATGACAGCAGGGTGCTGTGGTCTTTCTGAAACAAACGTCCCAACTAATGGAAATTGCTCTTGTCCTTACTCTCTGTGCTCTCATCTAGAGCTGCTGAAGCTTAGGGCCTAGCATGTGGGTTTATAGGTCATCCTTGGCTTGGAGGGTGCTATTGCCCTGCTCTACAGAGCTGGAGAACACAGCTCCCAACATCCACAATCCAAGAAACAAAATTAAGCGACAGCAGTGGTATGTCCTCTTGCACATCAGCTTCAGGCTGACCTGGAGCTATGGAGAAGCCCATCAGGAAGAGTCTGGAATGTCAACCAACATGGAGGTAGAGACACCTGAAACAATCATACTGTATGTGCCTAACTGAGGGAGTCCCTGGGGCACAGGGAAGGCTGCAGAGCCGGAGAAGGGAGAGACTGGCAGCACACCAGAGGATTAGTGGCACTCGCATTTCTGGTCCAGGTAATGGAATTACCAACCCCATGGCTGGGAACACTGGTGCAAAAAACACTGGAATGTTTAGCACAAAGAAGTAAACAGAGCACTAGAGAAGTGGTGGTGAGTTTTCAAGCTGCATCTCTGATAGCCTGCTGAGGGTTCACCCAGATGAAAGCACTGGTCCCCACACCTATGGGCAGAGCCAGAAAGATATATGATATCTGCTTGGGTGCCAAAAGCAGTGGAAGTCTTGCATGGGTCATCTGCGTTGCCAGGTGGTACTGCTTGGTCCAACAACTCACAAACGTGACAGTGCTTGATACCAAGCCGAGGGTCCCTCATCTCACACACGGTGACACCCACCACTTCATGGATTCATTCTGTTCATGCCAGTTTCAAACCCACTGGCACTAACACACATTTATGTACTCACTTCAAAACAGAATTCCTCCTGCCAGCAACAGTACTGGCTCAACCAAAAGTGGCTGTCATCAGCTGGGTGATGAATGCTCACCATATCTGTAGAGTGCTATCCAAAACATAACCAATTTACCCTTTCCTCATGTATGACAATCTACACAGTGGGAGATAAAGCCCAATCCAGCATTAGCTATAGTCCCATCTCAAGCAGGAAAGGGGACCAAAAGAACTCCAAAGTTCCCTGCCAGCCTACACATCTGATTCTATGAGCATGGAGCCTCTGCTGCCTGTGCAGAACCAGTGGGCTGACATGAGAGGGCCCCAGCCAGAGACAGAGTTACTGCAGACTGGGGAAGAGCCACCCAGAGAGCAGGGCTGGAGCAGCATGCTGTAGGGGTTACAGACTGGGGAGGGCAGTCACAGAGTGACAGTCATTCAGACTGATAGGGATCTTAGAAGAGCTCTACTCCAGCTCCCTGACCAAAGCAGGGCCAGCTTTCAGGTCAGACCAGGCTGCTCAGAACTTATTCTAGTCAAGGCTTGAAAACTGCCAAGGATGGAGAACCTACAACCTTCTGGAATCCTCAGAAATAAAATCTACAGTGGTGGGCAGAGAGATAGCCAAGAGCCACGGCTGGGGGATCTCCCGTGTTGGGAACAATCACTTCTCAGTGTAGCCATAAATCCTCCTGCCTGTTTGCCCAATATGTTTCTAAACATACGAAAGTGTTGATATCCTTCATGCAGAAGATATGGGGGAGCACCATATACTATGTGCCCGATACACTGTATGAAATGTTATTTTTTCCTACCCATAGTTATGGTGGTATCTATATGTGTAAGAAATACATTTCAGGGTCTTTATGCAAAACCACCTGACAATATGGCCCTTGCTTGTGCAAGCCAATGCAGGACACCAGAGATTTACACTGCATTATTATCTGGGCATAACAGGCAATGTTATAAGGAAAGAGGCAGCCACGGTCTGAACAAGGAGCTTGAACACAGGGATTAAACCAGATGGTTAGATGTCTGTAGGGCGAGTAGTCTGGAAATAACATTCACTGAAGGACTAGACTGAAGGACTGGACTAGACCAGCTCTACTGACATCCAATCTCACAGCTTATCCACAGGGGCACCCTTCTGCATAAGCATAAGGAAAGACCTGCCACAGAGAAAATATGCCATAAACTCACACAACCTAAAGTTAATGTACTTGTGAAAAATTGCTGTCGGGGGACAGTGCATGAGCATACTGGGAGCAAAGAGTGAGAAAATTATTCTGTTGGCATCGTGGAAAAAAGAAAATACATAAGAACGTGCTTTAGTGATATGCTGTACAAACAAGCAATGAGAAATATCTCTAGTGAGTTTCTTGGTGGAACTGTATGTTCACAGAGCACTTGTTGAGTGTTAGTATCTCTAAATTGCCCTGAAAGCAGATAAACAGCAAGTGATACATTACTTGTAACTTGTTCCCCAATTGCACAATAGAAGCCACAGTTGCCTCAATAAATGAACCTAGAATTTCACTGGAACTTGTTCAAGCATCTTTGTGCTCTGCACGAAATCACTCATTTGTGAGACCTTCTTGCAGTACTCCTCAGCCCTCTGTGATGGCCCTCCACCCACTCCAAGCAGGAGTCACAGAAGCCCCTCAGTGAAGCTGGGCTGAGTCCAACAGCAAGGTCAGGTTAAAGGGAGCAAACGCTTCGAGCCAGCAGAGCAGCCTGAACTGGTAGTACCATAAACATGTCTTGCACCAGTTTCAGTGGAGCGCATCAAAGTGAGGTGGGGATCCTTTGAAAGAAGGAATACGCAGTGGTGGCAAGAGGAGAGATTAAAAAAAAAGAAAAGACAGTTAAAAAGAAGAAGAAAAAGAAGATGCATGAGATTTGTGTTAACTGAGCTGAGGTCTTGAGTGAAGGTACAAGAGCTGCTATCCAGTGTGTGGGTTTGTTTCGGAGTCCACTACTGTACCATGAACATTTTCTTCAAAAGCCTGTGCCTCCAACAATCCTTTTCTGAAGTCTGTGGCCAAGACAGCATCCCACCTTAAATTTTAAGATCTCTTTGCTGTGAAATTCTGGCAGGGAAGGGCAGAGTTTGCACATCCATGAAATTCACTGATGGGATAGCTTTGGTCATTTGTTTGCCTTTCAGCACACAAAGTCCTTTTACTTTGATATCTGATCATTAGCTGTTACTATGCCTTTTATCCCCTTCATCTGACTTTCCATATACTTAATTGTAAATGACTCCTCTTTCCCACATCATTACTTGTTTCCTTTTGCTAATGTAAGCCTGTAAGTTTTGCCAAACAAAAAAAGATTTTAAATGTGCCTCTGGTTAGTAAATATTTGTTTTCTCAAAGCAGCAAAGATCTAAAACCCTTATGTAGAACAGATGCGTGTGTTAGATTCCTTGGTTTGGACAATGCTTTGAACAAACTCAATTTACCTTTCATTTCATAGGCTTGCTCATGCCTGAAAAAGAACTTGATAAAACATTTGCAGTCTCTGCCAGCATCAACAACATCTGAAATGCTTTGTTGATGAATGGAAGTTTTCAGATTATTTTTGGTGCCATGACAGCCTAACCCAGTCTGGAAAATAACTGACAGCCTCTGGCATCTTGGAGATAAGTAGCAGCAGCCACCATAAAGTAGTGGACTGTCTCTCATGAGTAAAACAGACTCTGGCAGTAGCTTTGGGAGAGAAAATCTGATTTTTTTCTAATAATCATGCTGTAAGTGTGTTTTTAGCTTCTTTCAATGCATATGCAGACCTTGAATGAGTATGTGCTTCTTTTGCTACTGGCCTTTGTCATTGACATGCCATCATGACGTTATGCCATCACCACCTAGTCTATTGGGAGATGTGAATGAAAGGTGGCTAGAAACAAAAGGGAGTGCAAATACATGAAGCAGTTTCTTGGGTCTAATGGCTCTCCCCTCTCTCCATCACCTCAGAGTGAGAGGCACAGAAAAAGGAGGATGCATATCCCTCCCCAGCTGTCAGTAGAGCCCAGTGGCACCACACCATCCCAGGGTGAGTGTGCAAAAGCTGCACCGCCTGTGGGTGGGGAATTTCGCAGCATTTATCCTCCCCAGCATCGGCCTGCAGGGCCCAGCAAGAGGGTTGTCGCCAGGGCCAGGGCTGGATTACCAGCCAGAGTGGGCAACAGTGCAAACCAAGGCTGCCAGGGCTGCTCTGTGCCCAGAGCTGCCGTTGATCCTCAGACCTATTTGCCAAGTGGCTGCAAAACACGGAGCATGCTGTCTGGCTAACAAAATAGTCAAATGTGCCCGGGCAACAGGAAGAAAATCTGGAACACTTTTCAGAGGAGACTGCATCCACAGTGTTGCTGAAAATAATGACACATCAGGTGAGATATCTTAACACAGGAGGAAAATAAGAACCGGCATCTGCCCCCTCCCATATTATTTTCTCTTCCTATTCCTCTTCAGTACACCCACGTCTGTGTGCTGCTGCTATGCACTTGGTACAGAGGAAGCCTCTGGTTACTTTAAGTCACAACAAAAAACTACAGACACAGTGTGCACGGAAGTCTATAAGATAGCAACAGTAATCACAGGCATCCACTGGTCTTAAAGTGTTAGGTCAGGTATAGAAAATCAGCTGCAATTACTCTTTTCTGGAGATATCAGCTGTGTATGCTGAACACATTATATGTATCTTTGAAGAAACACTGTAACACTATCACATTAGAAAATATTTTTCTTCCAAATCTGAAACTAAAACAAACAGAAAAGCTTGGCCAATAGAAATTGCATAAGTATCTTTATACAACATAAATATGCAAAAGTCCTGCCAGAACCTATCCTCATGTATTGAAACTCACTGGACAGATGCTACCAGTCCCTAAGGAGAGAAGTTATTCGGATGTCATTCAAATAGTATAATGCTTGGACCGTTTGCACTTTAAAATTTTATTTTTCCCACACCTTTCTGCGTTGTGGGCACTTTCAAAGAGAGTAGTGCAGGCATCCTCCCCCAGGCATGCCCCTTTTCAACTGTTTTGAGCCCTCAAGAGGAAGCACGGCTCAAAGCAGACAAACCAAATTAGCATCTTACCAGCCATGCAGCCACAAGCAGCTGCACACACTTTAAAGCTTCCAAGCTGTAGAGCTGTAGTCTGTGGGGGTACTTCACAGCCATTTACACATCAGCCGTGGAGGCCCTCACAGTATGGAGTTACCTGAGACACTTGGACCTGAACCAGCCTTGGGGACTCTGTGAAGGGCAGCGACCAAACCCAGAGCTCAGTGCTAACATGTGCCCAGCTAGAGCCCAAGATTTGGCACAGAGCTGCAGACACCTTCCCATAGCCACCCATCACCTTCCAGGAAGATCTGGAAATAACCTGGTCCTTAGTCACACCAACTGTAATTTTTCCCAGCTCCATATTTGAAGGTTTCAGTTAGGGAAAACATACTTCCCTCCTCCTCAGCCTTGAGCATTTTCTGTATTATAAGCACATTGTTAATCCCAGAGGTGACTAAAAGTTGAGCACATTCACACACGCTTCCTTGAATAACAATATACTTGAGCAGTCATTTCTGATCCTTTGGAGGACAAGAATCTTGTGTGTCATGGCATCCTGAAAACAATTGAAAACACATCAGTAACAGCAGCTTCACTCTGCTGTAAAGGCTGAGATAGCTTTTGTTGGAAAAAATACCCTTCCTCTGTCACACTACATGTAATTGTCTCAGTGGGGGGAGGGGGGAGTGTTCCTTTAAAAAGAGTTTCCTTTAATCTTCAATTGTCTTCTACCTCTCATCAAATAGAATGTAAATTATGCAGGATAATTAGTCTCATTGGCCTGACTGGTTTGTGCTTGAAGCATTTGTAATAATATCCTGCTTTACTCTTCATCTTTATGTTACCCACAGGATACTGTGGAATATCAGGCCAGTGCTGAACTGCATCAGTGCATGCAGACTTGGCGACACATATCTTAATATATGTTTTGACATCTGGTCAATATTTAAATTTAACATATTGATTTATGTGCTATCATTATGAAGAGCTCCCTATGGCTACTGAACTGTGTGTTGTTTGGATATACGGGGTCAGCAGCAGCTTCTGCAGATCAGTTCTTTGTGGTCTTTGCCAGAAGCTGATAGGAGGCAAATCTTCTGTCCTCCCTTTGAAAATATGCTGCAAATTTTGTTTAGGTAAAAAAAAAAAAAAAAAGTCATTGTACACAAAAGAGGAAAAGCTGTATACAGGAAAATAGCATGAATAGTGGAGAATGGGGTAAGGAAATGAAAATGAAGGCAGAGCTCTATGGTTCTGAACCTGAACTTCAGAATAATCACATTTTGTCCTCCAAGAATATCCTTTCAGAAAAAAAAAAGCATGAGATTAATTAATTTTGCAGACCAGGAGTTCTGGAAGGAAAATAATGAGACAGAAAATATTTGACATTTATATGAAAGAGTTTTGGCAAGTAACACTTGTGATTTCTTAGTATCATCAAGTAAAAGAAACAAGTGATGAAGTACACAGTAAAAAAAGATACATTTCTTTCCTCTGTCTTCAGTATTTGAAGTTTCAAATCCATTTGCCAGATCTACTGTTTTATTTCTTCCTTGCACTAGGAAGTCACTGCTTGCAAAGTACTTGCTTTGCAAGTATTTTATAAAATTTACTACCCTTATTTATTTATGTTTGGGTTTTTTTTTTTTTAGATTTAATAATTATTAAGATACCTCTAACAAGTTTCAAAGTCCATTTTTTTTTCAACCTCATCTCATAGAATCATGAAATGGCTTAGGTTGTAAGGCACGCTAGAGATCATCTAATCCAACCTCCCTGCCTCTCAACTAGACCAGGTTACTCAAGGCCTCTTCCAACCTGGCCTTGAACATCTCCAGGGAGGGAGCATCCACAGCCTCTCTGAGCAATCTATCCCAGAGTCTTGCCACCCTGGTACTGAAGAACTTCTTCCTAAGATCTAGTCTAAACCTACTCTCCATCAGTTTGAAACCATTTCCCCTTGTCCTGTCGCTGCACACTCTTGTGAAAAGTCCCTCTCCAGTATGCCTGCAGGTTCCCTTCAGGTATTGGAAGGCAGTTATAAGGTCCCCCTAAAGTCTTCTCTTCTCCATGCTGAACAATCTGAATGTCCTCAGCCTATCCTCATAGCAGAGATGCTCCAGCTCCTGGATCATCTTTGTGTCCCTCCTCTGGACTCATTCCAACAAATCTATGCCCCTTTTATGGTGGAGACACCAGAACTGGACACAGTGTTCAAGGTGGGGTCTCACAAGAGAAGAGTAAAGAGGGAGAATTACCTCTCTTGATCTGCTGGCCACACCCCTCTCAATGCATCCCAGGCTAGGGTTGGCCATGGGGGCTGCATGAGCCCATGGCCGGCTCGTGTTGAGCTTCTCATCAATCAACACCCCCAAGTTCTTCTCTTCAGGGCTACTCTCAACCAGCTCTGTACTCAGTTTGTAATTGTGCTTGGGATTGGCCCAAACCAGGTGCAGGACCTTGCACTTCGATTTGTTGAACCTCATGCAGCTTGCATCAGTCCATTTCTCAAGCCTGTCAAGGTCCCTCTGGATGGCCTCCCTTCCCTCGAGTCCACCTCACCACACAGCTTAGTGTCATTGGCAAACTTGCTGAGGGTGCACTCAGTGCCGGTATTCTGATACTCCAAGCTTTTATGTTGAAGTTGCAGATGAGGAATTACAGTAAAATCATTGAAGTATCTTGTTAATTGCTGTCTAGTTGCTTATCAGGTTTTGTGACTTGGCAGCTTTCATTGGAAAGTACTTTGTCATAATCTGACAAGGCAAATTAATTAGTGTAAAACTCTACTGTGCATTCATTAATGCTGATGTGCCTCAAACACTTGCCGTAACTGCTGCTACCTAATTTATGCAGTTGGCAAGGAGCATGGTGAGGTCCAGGTTTATTTCTATTAGAGCATGCAACATCCACTCTTTGAACACCTGTGCTTTTTAACAGAGAGATTAATATTGGAAATGACTTCTTAATATTGTTAAGGTGCTGTATCCCCAGCTGCTGAAATAGCCAGAATGTTTATCCTGAATTAATCAGCTACAATATATGTTTTAAAAGTACAGAGTCTAGCCCAGCTCACACTGCATGGTGCAGGTGGTCCTGCACATCAGGACACAGGGGTCCTGATGGTGACTTTGCTGGAGTCAGTAAATAAATTCTTGCCTACTTCAGTGGCCAGCAGATCAAACCCTGAAATTTCTTCTCACCCATTTCTACAGAGAACAGTTATCACAGTCATCAACTTGCAGAAATATCAAATTCCTAACAAGAACTTATGCTCCCATCTTGTTCTTCATCTGTATTTTTAGGGTCTAAGGCAGAACTAGAACACATCCCTCCACCACAGTGTCAGTAGCTGTCACTGTTACCTCATCATGATTATGTTCCTGTACTTCAAACACCCACGAAAATATTGATTCCCTCAAAATTCCTTTCATTCTGGTATGTTACCACTGACAGAAAGAATAACACATATCTGAAAGAAAATTGCAGGTTTTTCCCTGGTGGCTGACACACGGGTGAATCAGAAGTAACACAAAAGTGCTGTGGGCCATAATCATCTAGACTGCTATTTTCCCTGTATACACAGCAGAGGAGAAAAGCATGGGTGGCATGCTCCTGATCTTGCCCTTTAGCACCCTACTCCCAAGAGCAGCCTTTGCCCCACTCACTCCTGCAGAGGTTGCACACCCCACGAGGTGGTTGAGAGATGGGTGCAGGGACCACTGCAGCACAAACAGAAAGATGTCCTGGTCTGAGGTCTTACAAAAAGGTCCCCAAAATCGAGAGGTCAAATCCTTACTTTGTTCTATCGATAAAATTTTATATAATTTTCACCTTTTATTATTGAGGCATCTGTCTTAGAAGATGACAATTATAAGCAGCAAGACAATTCCGATACAGCTGTTTGTGACACCCTGAAAAGTGTTTGCAAAATCACTAAACACTTCCTTCTGTACTCTTTGTTTACAAATGTCTCGCCTGTCTGTTTAATTTGTGTGTGACACACATTTCTCACAAAAAAAGGTGCACTGAGAAGATGCCAGGACTTGCATCAGTTCAGGACAATGAGAAGGAAACAATTTTTTTTTGCTTTGAACCACATTGTAATATGACTAAATAGTACAAGAGGAGGAAAAGCTGCAACTGTATGCACAGCACGTATGACAAGCCCAGAGACTGGAAAAGAGATTCTGAAGGATGGCAAGATGACGTCTGTGAATGATAGCAACGTCACGAAGAAGGAAGAGAAGATACCCTTCCTCAAGGAGTATAACGGTGTGAATGGTGAAAATCTGTCACAGGAGCTGGAAAGTTTGATAATGTAGTAAGTATGCACAAGATCAAAGGAAAGACATAATATTAACAAAAACTCAAGGCATGCTCTTAAAAAAACCTATTAACAGTTTTTCAATAACTTGTTTCAAGTTCTTATCGCAAATACAAATCAAAGTCTAATTGGAATTGAGCTCACAACAGGGAGTTTGGGTCAAGAGGCATGTAGCATGTAATAAAAGACTTGGTACTTGCTACTTTCATAACTGTGTACAGGTAAAAGAAAAGCAAGTGTACTGGGAGCTGCAATACCTTTTGTTGCTTAAGTATTGCACATTTGAACAGATGATGTGCCCAGAAATTGTTTATTTTTTTGCAATGCAACAAATTTGAAGCTCAGTCTGGGCAAGGAGAAATTGCTGGAGTTTCACAGGATTATATTAATCCATTTAACAGTTTGAGAGGAAAAGAGCAGTTACTCTAGTGGAGCACAGCTAGACGCAAGCAAAAGAAACAAGCTGTAAGGTCATTAGTCACTGTGGGACAGAGACAGATAATCAGCACCTGCAAAACACAGGTGCTCTCGTGGTAACTGAATTTCTTTGCTGATGAGTTGAATTTGACTTGCCACTTCATACTCTATTTGAAGACCAAAGAGGATGTTTAATGATATGGAAAGGAAGATTCACACACTAATTACATAAACCATAGTCATATCCAAAGTAGAAATGCACCAAAGTAGATCTGACATATACAAACAGTTGCCAAAATGGTGACTCCTGGGTAGGTCACTTTTAATTATCTCTCATTGAGCACTCAGGTGTGCAATTTCTTAAGAGTGTTAATGCCTAAAGAGTCTAAGAATCATCAAAACTAATTTCAGAGATGTGTAGAAAGTGAGCATCCATTGACACCAACTGGCAGTAGGTGCAGTAGCACCTCTGAAAAGGCCACTGGCTGCCTACCAACATATTGCAGGGACTAATCAGAATTGAAGGCATTTCAGACTTCATTAAGGTCTATTCCAAGTCTTTAGACATCTAAAAACCTACTAACACCTGCCTTTTCCCCAGTTTCTTGAGCCACACATTGTACAAGAGGATGTGCTCTGCCAACTCCAGGCCAAAATATCTAGAACAGCTCTTTACCCTCAGACATTTGCCAAATCTCTCTCTTGTCTTCAACTCCCTTTCAATGCCAATTAAAGATGTTTTGGACATTGGGAATTTCTATTTTGCTTTGTGTTTTTTACCCGTTTTAACCAGCAGGAAAAGTACATTGCATTTAGTAAGTACGTACTTAGAACACTCTTTGCACTGGTGGTGTCTATCAAATATGTTGTGCTACATTACTTTTATGAAGAAGATTTTAAAATATAATCTTTACACATTGGAAAGACTTATTGCCTTTCCTAGTGTGCAGGAAGCAGTCCAAATCAAACTAAAGAGCACACCCTCACCTATTTTAATTTCACATAAGCATGCAACCCATTGTCTTTTCCCATTGGGTAACTGATAATTGTGAGTAATATATTGAGCTTTATCTAATGATAAAAGTAAAATTCTTTTATATTTTATAGTAAATTTTTTTATATTTAAAACCCCAAAACAAACAAAACCAAATAAATCTCATTCTAATTCTGTAAAGGCAATGAGTAAGTGGCTCCCTATATCAAATTAATTCTAAGCCATCCTATCCTCTCGTGAACTATTTTGAGTGCATTTCTCCTTTGGATGAAGTAGATATTGAAGTGATAGTTAACTGAACAGACTACCAGAAAAAAACATATTAGCACTAATGCACAGGGCTTTAAATAAATGCTGCCAGTAAACAGGCACATTTAAAACACACCTGTCTTTCCATTCCATTAAGATGCATTAGCTATTTCATATGTCATGCAGTTAGCAACGAAGCACAGACAGTCCTTACTTTGTGCAATTTACAAAATATTTTTTAAAGGTTCCTCTCAAATTTTGGGACTACAAGATGATGTTTCCTATTACGGCATAGCATTCTTGCCATTTCCCCACTATTATAAGGCAGAAATATCAAGAAAGATTGCTTAGGCTATCAAGAATGCCTAAGCAAATTACAAGCCAAAGTACTGTAGAGAAACAGTGAATTAATTCTGTAAAGCTGAGTAAACATCCAAAAGACTCAGCTCATCTAGCATTAAAATTAGACGGATCATGTGAATAAATATTTTACATAGAAGAAGTTAATATCAATCTAGGCTAAGTTAAAAGATGAAAAAACGTTCAAGTACTACAAACTATGGTATATTATAAGCAAAAAAAAATCTTTCTGATCTGCTTGTGAATCCACTAAATCCTTTTTATCCCTGATTAGCAGTGAAAGAGTGCCAAGGTAGCCATCTATTTCTTACACAGAGTTATCTTCTCAATAATGCAATCGACATTTTAAAGGGTGATGAAATAGCTGTTACACTACAACTTTGTAACCCTTTGTGCATGCAAACAGCACAGGAACAAGAGCTGTCTTCCTTATATGTTGCACAGAGCATTGTGCCTACTCACTTGCTTCACCCTGCAGTTCCCAACCATTCTCACTAGAGCACCACAATCAAGACAAATAATAACAGGAAAATGTTAAAATAATTATTTTATTACCTAGAGGACTAGAAAATTTGGCTGAGATCTTTAAAACACTGAGCCTGATACTAGAATTATAAAGTCTTCACAGCTTTTTCACTATGTCCTTGCATTAGAGACAGAGCAGCACCTACTCACCACCAAACTAGGTCATTGGCTTTATAAGCTCTTTCTCAAGGATGATCTTGTCCTTAGCTGCTTCCCGGGCCCCTAAAGTTGCTCTGGTGTCAGTGAGATCAATGAAAGTTTTGCACTGCCCTTTGAACAGAAAAGGAAACAGCATTTAGACCAACATATTCAATATGGTTGCAGATTTCAGCAGCACAGCCCCGACATGATACATATAGTGTCGTTAAATGTCGAGATGTACATTACTTTTTTCCAGGTTTAAATATTTCTTTTTTTATTTGTATTTTATCTATATAGTAAGATATTCCCTGGGAGGCCTCAGCACTAATTTGAGTTGTCAATTATCAATTTCTTTTCTCAGGGTCTAGGGTACTTCTAATGTTTATAAATATTGAGGAACATATTCCACAAACACTGCAGGCTAAATCTCCAGGTTCTTCTTGTGCAGGCATTTGCAGGTTTAAGTGTCCAACAGATTCTTACGACGACCTCATTGATTTGAATTATAGCATAGCTTCGTAAACCATCATATTGATGCTGAAGATGGAGTGCAAAACTACAGCTTCAGTTGAGCCAAATATTTAGGAAAGATGAAAAGGTGTTAAAGTTCTTTTCAGGGCTGATGTCAGTTTGTTTTGGTGACAGCCCCACAGCAGGCATGAAAATCAAGTCCAAGGAGTCAGTTCCATGCATTACCCTTTCTCCAGGATATGATAAGCAGTAGTAAGGGCTGGTGTCCAATTTAAAGAATGTATCACTGAAACGTTACCTAGAGGCTATACCCAGGAACATGGAAAAGCTACACCAAATGTTTTGGCACTCTGCAAATTAACTTTTCCCACTTTCCAAGACATATCAGTTGTTTCAGTACGCAAGAGGTTATTAAAGAGCGTCCCACATGACAACAGCTGGCCAGGGCAGCTTCACCAGCAGTGCCTGTTGTTTCAACTCTTTACAACAAAACTTGAAGTTGATTCACTCTTGGTTTGGGTGACAATCACTAGACTTCTGCAAGGAATGCAGGCACATCTCTCTGTGGCTCTTTGGCTGACCACTTGCACAATATAGAATGATATTATCACTAACAGGCAGACCAGCAGCTCCACATCACACACCAGAGATCCAAAGCACCAGACAATCAGAGGGAGGAAAAAACGCACTCACTCACAGCATACTGCATGAAGACAGGTGCAACTCAGGAACAGTGCCATGGGAGATGGAAACAGCCAATGAGTCCAGTTATGCCATAGTTTCCCAGAGAGAGACTCATGATCTTGCTCCACCATCCTGGGAGCTCCACTTTCTATGAAGAGTCAGGGGAAGCCCCTTTTAATAACCACCATCCTCACACAACACATGCACTATACAAACAAACCTCCTAACCCCACTGCAAGCAGTCAGTTCTTATCAAGGTGGCTTCTTGCCCCGCATCCAAGATAATGTAGAAAGTGGGGCACCTGGTGTTGATCTCCTAATCAGTTCCCACCCAAGGCTGGCCAGACCCTGGGTGAAAACCAGTCAGGAGGGTCTTTCTTGCCTGGTTCTTGACATCATCCATATGCCAACCCTCATTCAGGGCTTGGGGTTTAAACCCCAGCACATCAGTGGCTCATGATCAAAGAATAAAACAGGAAAGTAAAGAATAAGATCAAAGGGTTCAAACTTGAAGCCAAGTTCAGCAGAACTGGAATGAAGGATTATTTCCTTCCAGCATCTTATAAATCTCTGTTCCATATACAATACAGCTGCTGAACTTGCAGCAGCTTGCACAACTCTCTTCCAAAAGCATGGTGCCAAATATTCTCCACTTCCAAGTATTTCTTATTCATGCCCTCCAAAGAATTAGAGAAACACGCACGATCATTTTAAAGAACAACAAATGAAATGAAAAATGTCAACTTTACTATGTAATTGCATTAAATCCATGCAATTATGTGCAAGAATAATTTAATTCCTTTTACTGATTCATTCCAGAGTTAGAATTACACAGGATTAATGCTAATTTTTCATACTTAGAATAATTAATCTATCTCAATTTATTTGTTTGGGAGATTACTTAGGCAGGAAAGCCCAAATCACTCAGTTTCTAGATGATGTACACTTTAAAAGCATTTTCCCTTGGCAGTACGTGATGATACAAGGCTTTCTGCAAGATTGCCACCACATACTAACATCCATGCCAGAGCATCTTTATGTATTTCAAGAGAGTCCCCATGCTTTTTGGTCAAGGACTTTGTGCAGTTGCCAGAGGGTTGATTTCTCTTTGCTCTTACGTTTGCTCAGTAGAAATAGAGGAAAGAGGTTTCCCTTTTTTTCTGGAGCAGGTCCACATTCTTCCACCAGCCCTGTGGTTGCCCTCAGGATGCTTTCCTGCTCCATATTTAATGCTGCAAACAAAGCTCTCAACTGTGGATGGATGTTCAGAAGTAATAGTGCAAGGAAATTGTGGGGAAAGGCTTGGCTTCCACTCTGCATACAGATCTAATCTATTGTATGTCTCTGTGGGCCGGGGACACATACTTAAGCTCAAAGGTAGCCTTTTCCAGCTCACACTGTTGGGAATGTGTGTCAGGCAAGCACCAGTCACCACCACATAGATTTAGAGGAAAGGAGGGAAGCCCTTTCACAGGGTCCCTGAAAGAGCTTCCTCAAGTTGCTTCTGCCACATGCTTTTCTTTAGAATTCGACTTTTACATCAATAGGTAAAAACTTACTAACAGAGTCCTAACTTCTCGGAAAAAATTGAGGTTATTTGGATGAATAAACTAGGCTAACGAAAAGAAGGGAAACCTCGAAATAATTGTTTTAGAGCCAAAGCAGGAGATAAAAGGCAACCTCATAAAATTTGTCAGGGCAATCACACACTTAACTGAGCAATCCAGTAAAACACTGGGCAAGCCCCTCATATAATCCCAGTAGAACAGAGGAGTAAAAATAACAGTCAGACCAATAGTGTAGGCATGAATTATTATGTCTACTTACTTTAGTCTCACACTTTCTAAGGAAAAAAAGAGCTCACAAAAAAACCCCAAAAAGTACAAATATACACAAGTCTTTTCTTGCATCAGAAGTGTCATGTATGTCATCAAATTCACATGCATCACACTGATGTATTTTTGGTTAAAGCCTAATACAGACTGCTCCCGTATGTGCAAAATTGAAAAAGCCCCTCTTAAATTTTCACATCCTCACCTGTTAACTTCATTTTATTTTTCAATGCAAGCTTCTTTTTTTTTTCTTCTCTTCATGAGGCCATTTTTTCACTACTATTTTTAATTTTTCAGAAAGTTTTCTTTGAATATTCAAACTTTTTTTTTCTCAATATAGTGGTCAAGAAAGAGGACAGAAAGCTGACAGCAATGTAAGGGCTGTTTAAAGAAATGGACACAAGGAGGAGAGTTGGGAGGGGCAGGTAGAAAAGGGGCCTTGCAGCACACAGACACCTCTGAGAAGGCATTTTTGAGCAACTTTCATTGAGAAGAACCATAGCAACTCATTACTTTTCTAGGACACAAAGGTCAGAATCACCAAGAAGTTTTTCTTTAAAGTAAATAAAACCTAACATATTACTCATTCGTAAGTATGGAAGTAATCATCTGATGAAAATGAACAGAGAAAATATTTAGCAACAGATGTGGGAAATAAAATTTCCCAACATTCTATCAAGCTACGGTCTTCTGCTGACACAGAAATGACCTTTTGGGCAGCTGCTTCTTTCTTAGAAATGTTAAATTTATGTTTGACTCCTCAAAGGCTTGATTTTTCTCAAGTATTTGAGCTAGAAAGGCTCGGAGCTTAACGTCAGAAGAGCCTCAAAGCGCTTCTGTGGGACAATGCGTTAGAAGGACTACGGGTTTTGTGGAACATCAGGTTAGCAAGAGCTGTGTCAGTGTCACAAGTCCCAGTGCACCACTGTGCTGAGATGTGCCAGCTGGGTGCCCACGGGAAGCACGCTGGAGAGCTCCTGGATCCGTGAAGAGCCATGCAGCTCACAGGAGTGCGGACACCTCTTTTATTGGGCCTGCTGCTGGACAGACAGCAAGGGAGAGGAGTTGTACAGTAATAAGCCAATGACAGGGAGTGTTGCACAATATTTATTATGGCTGTTCAGTTTTTTAAGCTCACAGTCACTCCCCTCTGTCCATGTCATTTGCCATACTCCCCTAGCCAGCCCTTGCCACATCCGTGATCCCAGTGTAGCTTTCTTTATCTTGCTCACCTTACACAGTGAGGTTGCAGCTGCTGGAAGAAGTGTCTGAACAGCGCCTTGCAGAGCAACAGGAAAGCAACAGGAGAGGTGTCTGCTGGAGGCTCTTGCCCCCACTGAGCATATAACATCACTGTATTTTCATTCGTATTTATCCCTCCACCCACCACTTTTGGAGTTAAATTAGTTTTCTTTGTTTCTGCTAGAAGAGCAGATGGCAGAGGGAAGTAATCCATGGTCAAGTACTTTTCTATGTGCCTGGTATTTTTCCTCCACCTGTGCCCTCTATCTCTTGCTTTCTTCCTCCTGTCGGAAAGGACTGGGCACGGACAGTTTTAAGACAGTTATTGGCTCAAAATGCAAATTAATTAAAAATCTCCTTCATTAGCATCACTGATCTGAGAGTATAAGTATACAATGAATAGGATGATAATAGATACCTTTATCATTTACAGTAACAATAAAAGATCATGTCTCAAGTATTAACAGAATGTACAGTTCAGTAATGAGAGGTAATTCAGTTGTTAATGGCAGTGAAATACTGGTATAATTTAACTGAATATTGGACAGGATTCTGGAAACCACCATTGTTTGGTCCCCAGTGGCAGGGCTCAGGTGCAGAGCAGATGTCCAGTGATGAGAGTAGGTTCCCATTGGACAATACACAGTGATGGCCCCGTGATGCTACTGCATTTGCATTTTTTTCTAACAAAAGTCTTTTAAGACATTTAAAGCCTTCTTGGAAAGTCAGTCATTGCCGAAGCCTTGTAGTTGAAGCTGCAGATGTGGCCCAAAAAGTATTGAGATAATCTTGTTTCTAAACCTGTTTTATCTTGGAGGGATGGAAAGAAGCCCCTCACCCCCTACCTGTGTTTTGGCTGCTCCCTGCAGCAGAGTGCTGGCAAACCCTGTCTCAGAGATGTACACACTGGGCTGACATTGAGCAAGAAGTTCCACCCAGGGTGATGCTATCTGCTGTTTTGTCCTGCCCATAGGCACTTCTGTGTAGGTCCTGTTCAGTTCTGCTTGCACATCAGTTTGCAGCATGGTTCAAATCCTCCACAACAGCTCAGATGCTGCTGGAGACAAATCCTGTCTTACAGTCACCCTCACCATACACATCTATCCACCTCCTAACCTCTCTGGTCAGCCTTCCAAAAAAGACACCAGGTTAGCCCTGGCAAAAGAACACCTCTTCTGAGAGGTAGCAAGAACAGGAGAAGCTACTCTGCCACTGGAGTTGCTTTCTGTCACAGGGCACATACAGGAGCTTCTGAGGGACCAGAGCATCAATCCAGCTGTTGAGCACCATGCTGGACAGGAGTTGCCTGAGGAGCCCTGGCACCTCCTGCTACAGAAGGGCTGCTCAGGAGGGAGCTCAGCAGCAAATTCCTGTTGCTTTGTTTGTCTTCAAGAAAGAATTAATATTCAGTCAGGGGATCAATTTGTGATCAGTCGTTTTGCCGTAAATCCCAGGGCATCCACTGAAGACTACATGCAG
Source organism: Merops nubicus (assembly GCF_000691845.1). Classification (NCBI taxonomy): domain Eukaryota; kingdom Metazoa; phylum Chordata; class Aves; order Coraciiformes; family Meropidae; genus Merops; species Merops nubicus. Next base: position 31,754 of record NW_008623651.1, on the reverse strand, counting down.
TGTACTGTTTCAGGAATTGTTTTGTGACCTCTGTCATATGGAGACAGTATGGGTTTTAAAAAGTGACAAGGTAAGAAACAGAAAAAGAGGAGAGAAAGTAAGTGACATGGGAATGCACCTGTGAACAGGGTTGACAGATCTGACCATTGTTTCCATTGATGCCATGAAGTCTTTCTTCTCTGCTCTTTGCCACATTTCATGGCCAGTTTTCTGTGGCCAGTAGGGTTGTGCAGCTCTTCTGAAGAACCATGTCACACCACATATCTAGCATCACATTCTTCATCACTGTTCATGAAGGCCAGAACATGGCAAAAAAAGCCACTGCAGAACTAGAAAAGCTGCAGAGAGGAGCAGCAAGGAAGATCATTGCACTGGAAAGAGAATAGGACTATGTGGAATGACGCCAAGATCCTTCAAGTAGGGAAAAACATAGCAGAGGGGAATTAGAATAGTAAAGGGAGAGATTAGTGTTAATGGAATAATTGGAGAACTGAGAGCCCTCAGATGAGAATATCACATAGCAGGCAGGTTTGAAATAATAACAAGGCCAAATAGCTAAACTGTTGAGGCTATTGGTGCATAAGATTATGGTTGCAAAATGTAAAAACTGTTAGACAAATTCATAGAAGGAAAGGACTTCATAACACAAACTTACACATTTTGACTGAAGAAGCCCCTAAGGCAGCAGTCTCTGTGAGTGGGAGCCCTTACTGGGACAGCATGACTGTAAGCTTACTCTATGCACCCACTCTCTGCCTGAGCACTTTTCACATTACCTGACGGTGCCTGCAGGGAGAGACAGAGGCTTCTGGACCTACATAGCACCTCTAAACCCTTTGATACATGTCATCAGTATGGCTCTAGACTGACCCAAGACATCTGGATCCTTGCTTCTATATTAGAGTGCCTGCCATAAGTCCAAGCTATTCTCCTCACACTGCAAGGCCCAGGGAGGGACACCTGAGATCTAGCAAAGATGCTGGGAGGTGGGTCATCTCCCACCACCATTCCCTTCGGCACATGCTCCTGGGGAGCAGCACCAGCCTGTGCACAGCAAGCCCAGCCATGTCCACCCTGCCTCTCATCAGGGAGCAGGGGTGTGGATGACCAGGACACCCAACCTAGAGGCAACACAGCAGGCAGGTTGTTGGTCATATTTCATCTTCATACTTCTTAGAGCTGGGGGGGGATTTTCTCCACCTCTGACTCAGTACTGAGCACTGACAACACAATTGAGCCTTATATAACTGATGAATTGAAGTTATGTGATGTCACGACTGATGCAATGACATCCTTTGTTAATGACTGTTAAGGTATTCCAGACCATTCTGGTGTAGCTCAAAACAAAATACAGCAAAATGTTCAGCGGAAGGGAGGTGTGAAATTGACATGTAGGGAGTAAAAGCACGTTCTCCTTGCAGGAGGTAAGGAAAATTCAAGTTCTTTCATTAGGCAGCAATTAAAATGCAGTTTAGAGATCAGGGAAACAGAATATTATTGAATAACTGTTAAGGCAGGTGAGCTAATCATTAACTGATCCTATTATACCACCTTCTCCTAAAATTAAAGCGCCTTCCCTCTAAATCAGGATGAATTGAGAGTGTATTTCCTGATTGCACCTTACATAATGATGCAGGAGATGGTGCTTCTGCTCACGTTTCCTTTCTCCTTTAATAAAACATCCCAGATATGAAAGTTAGCTAGCTGTTCCCATCAGCTGTTGTGAACATAGTGCATCCCACCCTTAAAAGAGGCAACTGGTAGGCAGACTGTGAAACACAATTATCTTTGAGCCCATCATGAATGAGTTTAATGTAATTGATACTTCACAAATTACATCCACTTTAAGAACTACACTGTGGGTGTCTATGTGTTCATCTCAGAAGACAGTTTTGCTAGCAAAGGAATTTAAGAGTGGTTTCAGAAGGAACCTAGCTGACAGATTTTCTTTTTGGCACATTCGGGAACTGTCCCAGTCAGTACAGAGTGTTTTACAAAAAGAAAGAATCCCCTATCTACTAATTTCTGAAACAGTGCTGCAGCTGCCTGGAGAAGGCAGGCTCTGAACGGCAAAAAAAATTGAACACCTGCACTTGCATGGCCTTTTCCTTCCTATGCTGCACGGTGCACTGATGGGTTGTGGATGCCTTTTGTACCTGTCCAAGAAGCTGTGTTTCCCCACAGGGCGACTGCCTTTCGTCTCGTGGCCATGGCATGCTGTGACCCAAACTGCGGTTCCCCTACTCCAGAAACAGCAGCTTGCCTCTGGGAGAGGTCAGACACAGCTGATTGCTTCATATCAGCTACGTCCGCTGTGGAGGTTTCCAAATTTGTCTTGCTTGGTCGCTCATTGCCTTTCTCATCTTTGGGACACAGCTCTCAAGAGGCTCTGCATTACTTCCCCATGGCTCTGCCCCAAGGCAGGAGGTAACATCACCCTGCTTACCTTGTAGCCCTATAAAATACTGTATGTGGGTGAATTTTTCACAAATCAATCACAGGATGGTTCTTACACATTCTCTGCTTTGAGTTTGTCACTCAAGGGAGCTATAAACTTGGGGTCTGGGATGCACCACAGTGTTAGAGGCAACTTCTAAGAGGGTTCTTAAGAATATAAACACCCTCAAAGCAAGGATATTTTAGTCTAACAGCCACTTTCCAGAAGCTGCTTAAGAATAGAGTACAAAAAACGATCCTTGGCTCTTACAGATCCCAACAGCCTATAGAAAGCAATATTTTAAGTAGTTCTTGTGCTAGAAGTCACATACTCATCACTGTATGTAATAGCTCTTTTCTCCATGAACTTACCTAATTCCCTTCAAACTCATATTTCTTTTTGGATAAATCCAGGAATATTTTTACAGTGAAGTCTGGGGTTCATCTTTCTTTTTTCCCTCATTTTGCTCATCTTTTGGCATGTGTTACAGGAAACTGTCAAGATATGAGGATGGCAGGCTGTACCAGGGGGCTGGAGCTCAGCTCCTGACCTTAAGGTCCATTTCTACCCAGACATGTAATCCCTGGCTCCTGAGCCAACATCATCAGCAAATACCCTGCTCTGCCCTGGTGGCCAGTCCTAATCTTCCTTTTCCCAGCTGTTTGAGGTACAGGAGCAAGGGCAGGAGATGGTGACATGGAATGAGCCCTGTTTGTGGGAGGTGGGTAGTGTTTTTGGGAATCACTGAGGCTGTTGCTTATGTGGTCGATGTGGTCTGAGCTAGAAATCAAAATGCCTGAGGAGGGGTCATGAATGACATGGAGTCATTCACTAGGAAGTGAGAGCAGAGGCTGAATGCCCCATACTCTCCCCAAGACCTCCTCCCCAGAGATCCTTCAGCATACCCTCCTCTGCCTGAAACATACGGACATAGGTAATCAACTATATGTGAAGGAAAGCACACAGTAAGTGTCTTGGAATCAGTGCCTAAGTAATGAAGTGCAGTAGCTCGTATTATTACCCCTTTCTCCCTGTGTAGTAGTGCATACAACTCTAGTTGTGGATCAGGATCTCGTTTTGTTAGATGATTTCCTATTAGAAAATCGAAAAAAAATCCCAGTCCCCAAGGGCATTACACAGTAGTTCCTCCATGTAGTTTTTTGGGGAAAAAAAAAGTCTACTCCCCATTATCTTTGCCACAACCTTGGCAATTGTGTTTAGCTGGAGAAAACTAGTAGCAAAACTAATAGCAAACATCTCTGAAGCACCTCAAATCCAAGAGCTACGTAGATGGTAGAAATGTACACAGCAGTTCCATTAAATATAGTAATAGTCAATGGTGGGTGGAGGTTACAGGTGAAAGTAACTCATTGGCCCTGTAAAAAAAGGAAAGACAAAGCATGAATAAGTCTGTCATAGGAGGACTTTTAGACAGTCATAGAATAAAAATAGCTAGTTGCAGAAAGCGCAGCCCCAAAAAAATGGAACTGGCAAAAGAAATACAAGTTTTCAAATGACAACAAAAGAGTGAATTACACTTGAGAGCTGAGAAGCTGAATGAAAGTGCTATGGTCAATGGGACAGCAGACAATGGTAAGAGGAGAAAGTTAAGAGGAGTCTAGTAATTTGATAACTTGGCTATAAGGAAGAAAATTTGAGAGTTACAGAGGAATAAAGAAAGAAAAGACTGAGAACAAAAGAAGAAATAAAAATGAAAGAAGTAGAGTATGGTTCTGGAACACCAAAGAAGCCAAAGAAGAAATAGGAAGTGGGAATAAACAGCACTATAGAAATAAAGAAACAGCAAGTTCTGCAAAACTCTAAGTATAGCAATCTAAAAATCAGAGAATCCTTTTTTTTTTTTTCTCTGAGGCATAAGAACATTTTTATTATAAAATTGGTTTAATAAACATATGAAAAGAGATTTTGCAGGATGAGAAATGTTTCTGTTACAGCTTGAGAGAAATACCTGTGTTTCAGAAAAAAAAGCATGGAAGAAAATATCAGTGCCTTTGAGGCAAGGGGGAGTAAGAAGGAGAAGAGATCTGTGTTTGTAATGATCATTGTACATTTTAGAAACTAAAATTGTACTTCATGACATACAGGAAAACCAATAAAAAATAGTATCGATACAACATCAAAGACAAATAAATCATCCAGATTTTCCGCTAGAACAACTGGTGTTTGATTGTGAACAGTATTTCTAAAAGCTACACAGAATACAGGAATAATGAAAAACTTTTTATCTCTGAAACCCAAAAATGTCTTTAAAAATAAGCTGTAGAGAATCAAAGCAGAACATAGGCTTGCCTTAAAAAAACAAAAATGAAATTCCCTAAATACTCAATTACTCTTAATCAGTGGTTTAAATACCTAAAGCAGGTTTCAGATTATTATTTTCCTCTAATATGAATTAATAAAGTGTTCAGCTCACCTTTAACAATTCCCAGGTTAGGGCTCACAGAGAAGATGTGCAATCACTGTTCGAACTACAAGGTCATGGGGCAGACCACTGTGTGGCCCTGGTATCTACTGGACAAAACCTTCAGCCTGTGTTTTGGGGTGCTGGTATGCCTTTGAATTCCTGAGGAATGTGGAAACCCAGTCTTTTCTCCAAAGCAAGGGACTACCATTTTGTTAGTGGCTACCCCTGTGGCTCTGCCAGGGTGGGAGCCCTCATCCTGTAGCTCCTCCTGTGCCCTGGCCTGAGCGCGCACAGGCAGACACTGCCACCCATAGAGGAGAGACATCCCCTCTTATCATAGCATGTGCAAAACAGCGAGAAAGACATAAATTATGGCTTTGAAGATCTTAAATTCCAGAGGAATATCTTTTATTTATGTGGAAATACATAAAATTTGGCAAGGGACAGCAATTTTGGGGTAGAGGGAGCAATGAACTTCCCCATGACATTAAAGGCTGAAAATCTTGTCCTTGCCACAAGCTAGAGGAGACCTCACCTCTCACAGAGTTCGGGTCTGATGGTTTCTGCAAGATATGCCCAGGTGAGAGAATACAGCTCCCAGCAGCCACCTCCTGCAACTTTCTCTGATCAAGAGGATAAGGGCGTCCTCTGTCCTTGTACCCACAATAAGCAGCACCCAAGCCTCCTAGATCCTGTGGCCCAAGGATGAACGCTTGTGGCAAGCACAAGAGAAAGCATCTAGCAACACCCGACTCTGTGTTTGTACAAATTGATTAAGATACGGCTGTACCAGGGGGCTGAATCTCTCCAGCAGTGCTGCTGGTTGTCCAGGAGTTACTCCTTTCCTGAGAGAGTCATGGGCTACCTGTGATTGTCTAAGCCAGCCTTGTCTTCTAAACTTGCATAGGACTCCCCCTTATAATTCAAGGATTTTAAGAAGTTGTTGAAATACCAGCAAGCCTCAAACTGCAGATTCCCCATACCTGCTGTGAGCAGCCCATTGCAAAACGTGATTAATCATTGCAATAGTTCCGTTTACTAAGGAAAGGAATTTCATACCTCTGTTCAACCCCTGTTGTGTAGTCTACCTCTGACTGCTCAGATTTATAACCTCTTTTCTTTTTCTGACTGAAGGCAAATTCACACGTGGCCAGACTCTCTATTTTCCTCTAACCAGCAGAAAGATGACTCATTAAATCTATTGTCTGCACTAATGCACCAAGAACTCATGCAGCCTCTGAACACCAAAAAATACCTCTGCATGCAGGAATTTAGAGACTGTTCTTATCTGCACATCTTTCATCCTGTTTGTCAGGTCTTCTAACTGTTCACTACAATTCTAGGGGATTGAGCGATAAACCTGGAGGATGCTGCATGTGAGGGAGCAGTGTCATTGCCTTGCAAACCAGGACCTCAGCCCTGTGAGGGCATCTCTGTGGATCCGTGTCGTCTGTGGTGCAAGGAGCCACATGTCAGAAGGGCTGTTGGCATCTGAGAAATCCATCAATGCCATGCTGAGCATCCAAATTTGTTTTATCCTGCTCAGGATAAAAGTCTTTGCTGTCCTCTTGAAAGACTGCCTATTATTTTACTGCTGATGGAATATAAACTTTCAGACAGTGCTGACATTTTCATTATTTGGCAAAATCACCTTTCAATATCCACTTTGCCTCTCATCCAAGCTCCATAAGGCCTGAGATTTACCGTAGGTAACACCATATTGAATGTATTCTCTCACTGAAAGAAATCTTTTCATCAGCAGAGAATAACAACAGAATAATAGTGGAATAATAGTTAATAATAGAATAGAACAACATCATAATAATAATAACAATAATAATAATAATAGAATTAACAATGGAACACATGTACAGCACCTTTAATTGCCACACACTGAAGCCATCCTAATGAGGAACAGCAAGTCAACAGCAGGGAGATATTATTTCCCAGCTTTGATTTTTTAATTTACCAACAAGGAGTGGGCAGAAGGGGAACTACAGCTCAATAGGTGAGGAGGTCCCCCCACCTATTTTTCATGTTTTCTCAAGTTTTAGAAACACAAAAAAAGAAATTTTCCTGCCTTTGCTGGTTTGCAGACACAAGGATTGAAACACAATAATTGTTATCAACATTTGCTGGTGAAGTGAGAACCCCTATCTCGACTATTGGAGAGTAATAATAAAAGACTTATTTGACATTTTGCCCCCCTATTCTTACATAAAGCTATGCTCCTTCTCTGTTTTCAGTTTTCACCTATAAAACAGCCATACAGACTCAAATTCCAGGCACTTTCATATGCATGTGAGTAGCAGAGAGAAATAAAATATAAACTTGTAAACACAAATGACATGATGTGAACATGAAAGCTTGTCAGAACTCTGTAGTTATTCTAAGCTAGAGGAAAACTAGGTAAATTAGAATTCAGACATCTTAAGAAATACAGTTCAACTTTCTGCTGCCTTTATTGTCAATGAAGTTGTTGACATTTTTTCCTGAAGATTAAAAAATATTCAGTGGAAACACACTGACTTGAAAGAAATTTTATTTTGCCGTTTTCTATTTTATTTTCTCATAATAACACATAACTTTTAATATACAAAGGTTTAAAATCATGAGTGAAATGCTTCAGATTATTTTCCTTCATAAGGAAAATCCACAATTTCATCTTTTCACTAGACAAAAAAAGATCATGGTGCAAACTCAGCATTTCTCTTGGGACAGATTTTACAGTCTCTCTCTGGAATAGCTGTAAGCTATGTATAAGATTGGAAGATGTGCAGTGACTGTGAAGAGAGGTGAAAGCCTCGTGTATTGTCCTTGGCAAGTCTTGAGCCCAAGCACAAGCTCCAGATGCAGACCCATAGCTCCCAGTTCCACTCATTCTGCCGCCACCTGCTAGCCAGGTGAGGATTTCACCGGGTGCCCCGCCTCTCACAGCTGGAGATGGCAGCATCCTTCCTATTGTAATATCACCTCGCTCCTGGCACTATGCTGATAAGATTTTGAAGTTCTTTTGAAGCCTCTCTTTATAGAAGCTCTTTCATGTCTTCTAGGCTATGTCTTTCATATCCTCAGAACAGTCAGAGTAGGAATTTGCCTGATATGCATAAGGCTTACAATCTTTTGTGAGAAACTCGGCCTCCGCTGGATTAAATTTCTTTGCTTTTCTTTGTGGGTATCTCTACATCTGACTGAAAGTCTGCAAAGCTCAAATGCTTTTTCTCTATTTCATTTACAGGGGGCCATATGACCTTCAGACAAAATACAGAAGGGTGTTTTTCACTTTGGGTCTTCACTGAAAGAAGATTGAGTGATAATAAAGATGAGGAAGCAGAAAAAGTAGAACAGTGTGAGAAAAATCATTCACTCCAACAGATTCAAATCATCAGGGAATGTATTTTCATTTGCAAGGTGACTTGCAGCCTGCAGGGAGGAAGGGAACAACATCTCCCTTCCTTTCCAAGAGGAAAAGGCACCCCTTTTTTCACAATACCACAGTTGATGAATTAATGTCAAATCCGACACATTTGTCATGGCAGAAAATTTCTGCTAGCTAAAAACAACCATTTCATAGAAATTACTATGGAAGTGTTGCTGAATACCAATGAACACCAGATTCTAATGCATTTCCTAGGACAGGCAGGGAGCACCCAATTTCAGACATCAAATATTGGCTGTAGCACATAGAAGATATGGATGCAGTGTGTCCAAATTGAAACTAAGCCTCAAGACAAAGTACGCCACACAACTTCCATGGGCTAAAGCAGTGCACCTTGCATGCAAAGACAAAATGTGTTGTTAGCCCAGTTACAGTTGCAGAAGTCTAATCAAAGGGTCATTACTAGTCCAATTACAATGATATGTAAAGCTACTTAAAGTAAAAAAAAATAGATAATTATCACAGGAAAAGCCTAATTAATAATACAGTTAAAACTGTGCTGCATGAACTCCCTCATGTCCATCCTTTGTGTGGTGTGTTGCTGACCTTTCTCCTGCCCTTCTGCTTCTGAAGTTCAGTGGCACCAGTCTTCCCCAAGAGGAATGGGGATCATGACGTGTCCTCAACATCCTATCTTCTTCCCAGGGGTGGAATTTAACATTGATAAATGGAGGTTATGGTTACATGTTAGCTAACAGAGACTACTTACTTACTCTTTCTTCTTTGGTCTTCATTCCTCTTTAGATCTGTTTTCTCTGCATATGTGTTATGCCAATCACCAGGCCCAACAAAAATGATAGCACCAGCAGGAAGATGAACCAATACACAGACTGTATTGTAGACAAGAAGGACATTGCATGAGTGATCGCTGGGGGTACAAACAGATCAATCAGCTGGTACATAATTGATGCTACCCCCAACGATCCCAAAAAGGACGTAACTTGGCCCACAACAGGTGGTATGAACAGAGACCCGAGGTTGCCCACAGTTGGCATGGGAAACAGCCAGACCAGCAGTCTAAGTACATAAGAGAAAGGTGCCCACATAGTGATTCTCACCCGATCAGCCCACATTCACAAAGGTCTTGAGCAGACTGGGACTCAGCTCCAGGTAGAGTCAGGAGGTCTTCCGGCGCCCCCCCCCCCACCCCCGCCCCCCCCCCCCCCCCTGCCAGTGGTCCCAGCTTTTATCCCCAAGCAGACACCTGACCTTTGTCAACTCAGTGCGGGACCCCTGGGGCTCATTTCCCTTCTGGCTCTCCCTGCAGGGCCGGCCGCACCCTGGGGGGAAGCTATAAGGCAAACTCACCACCTCTTTATGAAGGGCTGTGGGAATCGCCCATATGTCAACCTGAATTCAGGGCTCGGGGTTCAAACCCCAGCATTTCACTATGATATACATTTTATGTATGTTGGGTGCTTGTTTCCCCTGTGTTGTCCGTAAAACTTGTTTTACCCAGTTCCCAAGGGTGGTTGCATTCATCTAATCACCAGTAATCAACCATTTTAGAGCTGCTTTTATAGATCTCAGGCCACTGTGGCCATCCTGTGCCCACACTTTCAAGGCCTCTCTCACCTCATTCTTTTATTTTTGGGCACCGTTTTATTGTCCTCCAGGTTTTCTTCAACAGTCTTCATGCTATCTTTTCCTGCTAACATAACTGATATTTAACAACACAACCTAGTCACACAGGCATCCTTGTTCCAGGGGCATTAATAGAATTAATAGGATTTAGTAAGATGCCTTAGACAGACTAGTGGCATGCTATTAGGGCCAGGAAGCCCTGATAGGCACATAAAATAGAGGAATAGAGTTAACCAGCATCCACTGTGACCTAACACAATGGCTTTATTCAGGAAGGTGACAAGCTGTTCAGGGCACTTGATATCCAGTATTTAGAGACCCCATCTCCCTGTACAGGTGCTGAAGAGAGGGAAGTGATGCCTGCTTTTACAAAAGGAAAGAAGGATCCAGCTATGGCCCCATCTCCGTCCCATTCTGTAGCAAGAGAGATACAGAGGCCTGCCCAGGCATGTGAAGGAAAAGGCAGGTTAGCCTCCCCTCTTACCAGTCCCTAGTGAGCAAAGTATTTGGCCAGCAGTTTCACCTCCTCAAAGAAACTGGGTAATCTTACAAAAATTAAACTGAGATGAAATATTGAGCAAAGAATAAGTGATGGAATCAAAGCTGTGTGAGTCTATTTAGTACACATGCCACATGTTATCATATGGATGAACATACTTTTCCGAAGTCTGTTGCTTTTAATCACTTCCAAACGTGCACAAACTCAATTTTCAGTCAAACTACTGAGAACTGGATATTCCTAGACAATCTCCTGCTTGAAGCACACAGACATATGACAAATGTGTATATTTATCTAGGTAATGTGCATGTATGTACATAGATATGGCGGAATTCTCAAACCACACAGTAGGGGGTTGACCCCAGCCAACAGCCAAAATTAGATGTTCACTCAGTCCACTCTCGTTCAGGATGGAGAAAATAAAAGGAAGATGAGAAGATTCATAGATTGAGATGACACCTGAAACAAAAGCTCTGTACAGAAGCACAGCAAAATACATAGTTTATTCATCCCTTCCCACCAGCAGGCAATTGTCCATCTACTTCCTGGAAAGCAGGGCCACAGCACTCATAATGGTTCCCTGGGAAGACAAACACTATAACCACAATTGTACCCCCTTCCTCCTCCTTTCCTTGATCTTTTATTGCTGAGCACAGCAACATTTGGTGTAGAGTACCCCTTTGGTTAGTTCGGATCAGGTATCCCAGCTGTGTCCCCCAAAGTCTTGCTCACCCTCAGCCTAATGTTGGGAGGGGCAGTGTGGAAAAAAGATAAGGCCTTGACACTCTTTATGCCCTGGTCAGCAACAGCCAAAACTTTACTGTGTTTTATCAAGACTGTTTGTGTCACCAGTCAAAAACATACATAGAATGTATCTACAGATAATTCTCACTTGATTCCATGATACGCAGTTGTTCTGATTTCTTAAACTGATCTTGTCTGCCCATGCTTAGCTTTGCCTCTTTCCTGCTTCTGGTTCCTCCCTTGTGGTCCGAACAGTGATGGAGTCTGAAAATGTGTTATAAACCAAAGCTTTATTGAGGCAGTAGGAAAGATGAAAGTAGGAAAGCAGCACGCCCATATGGTGACGCACCCAATCACCTATAGTAAACATGCAATCGTAAGTGATGCCTTGGCTCCAGTGGACTGCCAGCAACATCGGGCACCAGCAGCCAGTTGTGCAAATGCCTTTTGAAGGTGGCTAAGAGTTGTGCCATCCCTTGACTCAATTGATTCCACCAAGGTCAATGTGACTCGAAGGAATCACACCTTACATATATGAAGTGGCAGCCCTGGAAGGGTCCTGGATAGGGTGTTTGTTCCTCTGAGTTCTTAACTTTTGTTCCCACCTGCCTTTGTGTCCCTGAGCATCTCTGGGCATGCAGAGAAGGGCCTCTGATGGGACAATTGTCCTCAGAATGGACCTGGGGGCAGTCAGAATAAGGTATGAAATGGGGTCTCACAAGCCAACGTTTCTCTGTGCTCCTTTGTGGTTGTGCAGACCAGCTTCTATTACATAACCTAAAAGATTAAAAAAATTGTAAACTACTTCTAAATGGTTTTGGCAATGGCTCTAGAAAGGCACTTGAGCATGTATGAGTGTGCACTCTGGTGAACAGAGCAATCATGCTCTCACTGCTCTCTTCCAGCCTGTGTGACTAACTTTTAGAAGACATGTTGAGGTCTGTAGGAAGATGTCTTCCTGGTCTTACAGCCAAGGGTATTTAGCCACTGAATAATGACAGCTCTTTTCTGGCAGCATGAAAAGCTTCACCTCACCAACTACTGGCTATTTCAGTTTCTTAGCTTGTGTGCCACGCAGTACAGTACAAAGTCATAACTGATGCAATCTTTCTTTCATTTTCTGTGCAGCCTGAATAGTCACTATCTGGGATTCCTCATGCTGCCCTCGGCCTGTGGCTTTCTTCCCCTGGGAATGGGAATGTGGAAGAGACAATCTAAGTGGCATTATTGTAAGCCAAAGATAACTCTAGTCTACGGGATCCCTTCATTGGGATGCTGTATGGCAAAGCAAAACCAAACCCTTACCATGTAGTCCTCTTTCTACAGCAGCCATCTCCATTTAACTGCAGGTGATATGTCCTCCTCTGTCCCCATGAAGGAAAACTCAAGTAAAAAGAAATTAATTGCATTGAAAAGGTTGTGAGAGGCTGTTTCCATAAACAATCTTCTTTCATCTGCTAGCTTCCTTTCAAGTGCCCGTAATATTAAGATGACTAGGAGACTTCAGACTGCCCCTCTCCTCTTTAATCTCTGTTGATTATGTGTGTATTGAAAGCTTTTCTCTTCCTCATATCATTGAGAAAATGTGTAAGTGAAGAATGTGGGCTTTTTTCCTATTAGATGCAAATGTAAAAATAGAATTTTCTTGAAAATTCAGCCTGCTGACAGTTACACCAGGTAATTCACTGAGATCAAAGCACAGACACAATTTATCGACAGTGGACAATTTCATCTGATATTTGGGAAATACAATTAAGGATTGATTATGTAGACAACAACATTTTTACCAGGAGGAAACAACATTAAAAAAAAAATACTATTCTATCATTGTATCTTAGAGATGTTTCTACTTGGATGTTCTTCCTAGGTTGACCAAGAAGTTTTCAGTAACAAAATAAACAAACCCCTTCTTTGTATTTATCTTCATCTGTAGTTTTGTCAGTGGTGGGAGCTCGGGAAGGGGGGATGTTCAGGAGCATGAGGGGGTTTTCTGAGTTCAGAATCTGAGCAGTGTCTAATAGAGCAGAAAACAATAGTTCAGTTTTAAAGCCAGGATATTTGCCTCTATTGTCCAACAAGACCTCTCCACCAGACTGTACTGCCAGTGCAAAACAGGAGCTTTAAAGAGCATTTTAAACACACAGTGAGTAAGACATCCTCTCATTCTACCGTTCAGTGTATCTTATAAAATATCCTCTTGAGTCTCCAAGATATCTATAACGAAGGACAGGGAAAGGGGATAGAGTGAGAAAGGGGAACGTGTAGCTCATTGCATGCACTGTCTTACTTTGTAAGTATGTCCACAGCAGGACAGACCAAAACTTGAATTCTGTCCAATTCTTCAGTCTTCAACAATGTCTTTAGACATTCTTTAATATTAAGCAATTAGTGAACCTCCATGTGATTTAATGTTGTTTACAAAGTTGTTCAACATGTTCATACTCCATGATACTATGTTGATCTCAAGGGCCCTACATGAGTAGCAGTCATAGTTGCTCAGTGTCATGGTTACAGGGGCTGGGACCAGTTTATCCTTATGTGGGTAGAACCAAAACTGTGTATTCTATACTCTCTATGTCAGTGCTCATGGGCTGTTAAGAAAATCATGGGTAGCAGCTGCCCAGGACACACCTCACACCCCAGGCTATAACAGATAAGGAAAGAAGTTCAAGGTCAGGGGAGATGTTAACACCTTTCCCACCCAGCAGGAGGAGTCCTCCCTGTTAATGGGCCCATCCATGCCTCGCCCCATGACTCATACAGAACTCCCCTCAGGAGCTATTTCTGTTTAATGGACCATCAAGGACCCACTGCATGACTCATAGACTGATATCAACCCATTGTGAGATGCTCCACCCAGGGGGAGGAGCCAAGTGCTCCCACCTGGATATAAACTGGGGTTCAGTACAGCACGGGGGGCCTTACCCACTGGATCTCCAGAGGACAAGAGCTACCAGATCTTTTCTACGAGACCACTGTTTCATCTGGACTGCTACCACCACCCTAACTACAGAGTGTCAGGTTGTATTCTGACTCTGTTTGTGGTTTTCCTTTGTATTATTGCTTTTTTTTTTTTTTTTCTCATTAAATTGTATTTCTGACTTGGAGTCTCTCACTGGTTTGTTTTCAAACCATTACACTCAGAAAGATGACACACGGGTAATGCTACTTGACAGAGACATGTCACAATAACAAGTTGTTTGTGGCAAGGCAAGCCATAATGCTACCTGCATTTGGACAGTGAAAGATGGCAGAATTTACTTCAAGAAGCTCAAGCTAGGAGTTGAGTTAGAAATGTTTCCCAAGTCCCTTGCAAACCTTGGAGGTATGTTATTGCAAGTCAGGATGCAAGGTTGGACTATCAAAAGGGATACCTTGCTCCTCCTCAGAATGGACTGGTCTAAATCAAACATTTCACTTGGATCTTTTAGCAACATGTTTCTTGCCTGTTTTTTCCAAGCATGTTTCTTTCATAGCTATGAACACTTTCCCCAGTCTCTACTCTCTCTTAAGCAGTGTGGTGTTTGACAGACACTCCCTAGAAACACTAAAGAAGTGTCAGTGTTCCTGGAAGAGGTGCCGGAGAGAAACAAAAGGCGTCAATTACAGCACCTCAGATTTTTTAAAAAAAAGAGTAAAAGTCTAAAGCTGTTGATATATTGGGATCAGTTGGTCAATCCACCACATTAACTTCAGGTATTTCATGGAGATGACCAAGTTAGGACCTCCCGCATGGGCAATGACATCTGATCTTGGACAACAGAAACTCTCTGGCTGAGAGACTTGCTGGACCCAAGGACTCCACAGGAGTCAAGCCCAGCCACTGCACTCATATGGCAGCTTCTCCCATGTGCAGCAGGAGCTCCTCTGGGCACAGTCCAGGCTTTCTGAGGATCGTGGCTACGCTGAAATGACACTGAGTGGACAAGAACACTTCCTTGGCCTCAGCGGCAAATCCAAAGAGAGAGTTTCAGAAGCATGGAAGGATGCTTTCCATGGAGACTGTGCAGGCATCAGCTCCAGACCCGTTAGAGCTCTGCAGTCATGGTGCAATCCAGCTTCCTCTGAGAAGACGCAGCCCTAGCATCATGCTAAAGCTACAACAGCTGAGAAGATTAGGAGTAGTGTTTGGCATATTTTTTCTCACAACAGAATAATAACAAAATAAATATAGGTAGAAAAGTCATAGTCAATAAGCAAAAGGTGACTACAGAATATATTGTTTTGGTAAAAAAGCAATTATCACCTTGGTTATTACAGAGTCACTCAGTCCCTTGGTTTTCATGATGTATCTCAGGGTTCACTAATAAACCTTTACCTTTCATAAATCTTGAAGAGCATTTTTACTGGCCACAACATAACACAGTTATAACTTCCACAAATAATATAATAATCTAATTCTTCAAATTGTTCTTGTTTTTCTTTCCCTTAGAAAGGACAAATGACTGCACTCAAAAATCAGCCTATGTGGCTTTACTTTTTTTTTAATTTATTCTTCAGAAAACTTTCATTCTGGCTGGTGGAAAGAATTTGTGTAGGCTGAGCGAAAATACCAGTGAAGTTGTCAGAAAGTATTCTGCTCATTGCAATGGGAATAGCTTCAGGCACATTAAATTCATGTTCCATTACATTTCCTTCATTTACAGTATGATGATTGAGAAAATTAATTAATTTTGTATCCCTTCAAGCCTTCTCTGTCACTAAGCAGTTGGTAATGTTTGATTCCCATCTTCACGGGTGGTTTAATTTTACTGGCAGTAGGGAAATGTAATTCCCAAAATTCTGGTGTAATTCTAGGCTATATCTGGTGTGCCCACCATACCAAGAGCATCAGAGCTACCTACCACAGGAATTTCAGCATATAAATGTTAAAATTATATATTAGATTCATCAATACCTTTTCCCCTACAGCAACAAAACTGCCCTTTGTGAGTTAGTATTATATGAAAAATAAGCTGTCCATTCAAATACAGAGAATTCCTTTGTAGAATTGTACTTTTTTTTCCCCGTTTGAAATCCATTTTCAGTTTATACCATCTAATAAATACCAGAACCCAATTTATGTTCAGGTAGAGTATTATATTAGCATTCTTGGAACTCTATTTCATTATTGCACCCTGGCTATATAAAATGAACATTTTTCTTTAGACACAGATGTCAACCTATATTGATGAAATTCTCCCACTCCTAATAATCGGTATGAAATTGTTCAACAGTCTCTGCATAGAAATTCACAGCCCATTCTGTAATAAGCCATTCAGTATCCACATGAAAAACTCACAAGCTAAAATGGCATATTAAAACTTGCAAAATTTGGTATTTTATCAAAGAAAATTATAGTGTTTTGGAAGGCTTTGAGCAGAGTAGCACATGCACAGCTCTGTGTGTGCAGTCCCCTACCTCTCCTCTGGTGTGGTATGAAGGCCAGTTGATTGCTTATAAACATTTTGCTTACAGAAAAATAAGACAAGATTGTGCAGTGTCTATATTTGATCCTTGAATTAAGAGTTTGTTCATTTTTACTTCAAAGCACCATTGTCTTCAATTTGTTTGCCCTATTTTGCTTTGCTGTTGAAATGGATCAGGCTGCTCTCTTGGGAAACTGCTTGGGACTACTGCTATCGAGCAACTGGAGAGGGAATCACCTGCAAACAAGAAATTATTTTAATATCAGAGATCTGTTATGATGTTCCCCACCTCCACCATCACCTCTTGGAACTAAACAAAGGCAGTTCTTTCAACCTGCCCTCCGGAGGTGACGTCCTCAAGTCATCTATGTTATGTTGCCTTCTAGCTTTTGGCATGCTCCAGTTTGCCCACACCTTTCAAGGGGATGGAAAGGTCTGGGTGGGAAAGGTCAAAAACCAGAACTGAACAGAATTTTATTGTCAGGTTGCTAATTTTTTTTCAAAAAGAACCCTCTTTAACACAGTGGATGCAGTTCAGTCACATACACAACGGCATCTAGTGTCATTTGAAACATCCTACAGCTCTCCACAGGTGACAGATACTGCTCCACAAGGGTACAGCCCTCCCATGGTGGTATATTTCCCAGTCTCACACAGATGTCTCACCTATCAAAAGCAGCAAAACTGTTAGATAAGTCAATCTCTACATGTCTGCTTGCAGAGCTGGACAAAAAAGAAAAAAATATCCTACAAAATATAAATTCCTACAAGATATGACTGTGATGCCCTTGTTCTTTTGCATGTCAGACAGATTTCTAGTGCCTCACATTAAGCAGCTTTACACTTCCTGGGGATTTGCAAGTGCAAGTAGTATGATTTCTTATCCTTGTCCAATAATAAAGGAGTTCACTATTAACCTGTACATTCACATCTGATTTACTCTGTGGCCTAAGTACCTTTTTTTTGTTTTATTAATCTTTCCATAAGCTTCAGATATAGTTAATTATGTCAAAACAAAACTCCATGGAAGTTTTACCGGAGGAACTGAGAGTAAATATGAGACTTTGCTCTTCATTTGAGCCAGAATCTGTTTATCATCTGTTCTTCCAAGTATACTTCTGCCAGCTTCCTTGTAATTTATTTAACTATGTGAAGATGTTTGTATGACCTTCCTAATCTCCTTCTGTAGTTAACAAAACAGATAGACCCTCCAGACTCTAGTATTGTCAATGCAGATAAATGCAAGGGGTAAGGAGTGAAGTTTACACACTGAACCTTTGCATTTCTAACTTTCCTTATTCTCTGATATGTTTTTGATTGCTTCAAATAATTCTCACTAAGATTTCACTCAGATGATAGCAGAAAAGCTATCTCAAATACATGTCCCACTCCAGGACATACATCTTTCATCTCAGTGTATAGAAACACCACTTTGATGGTCTAAAACACTGGCCTCTTATTGTCTGAGGCACCGGAACAGAAAGAACACACAGAAGAGTAAGTCCAGTTTTGGGACAGAGGAGCATCCTGCAGTTATAGTGGAAGCCGTGCAGACATGATCCAGTCTTCATCACCTGGCCATACAGCCAGGGAATTCTCTTATCTGGCTTTTTAAATGGAAGGTATCACCTCCCCTGCTGGTGACAGTTTAGGACAACAAACTCTTTAGTTTATGTGGCACGGTCCACCCAAATGAAAACCAATTCGAAATCGTATGTTGCTGGGCAACAGTGACTGGAGCACAGATTTGTAGTTCCCATCCAAAGAGGCTACAGGGAAGTTGCAGATCACATGGGGTTTCCCTTTCCCGCTCCTACCCTCATGAAAGAGTCATAGGGTATTCCTGCAGGCAGGCCAAGGGAGAGAAAATCATCATTATATGAATGGGAAGTCCCACAAACCAACCCACTGAGATATCTCAATGTAAGGTAAAAGGGGAAGAGGGAGGGGTAATTTCTCTCAGTGTTCCTTAGCAGTTACGTGTTCTTTCATACTGACAGGAAACCATATTAATTCCTCTCAGCAGAAAACTGAAAATGTTTCTGAAAATCCGTATGATGAAAACCACTTATTAACACGGGGAAATTTCAATGTATAAAATTACAGCTTTGAACTGGAAACTGGCATTGATACAAGTATGTAGCTGAAAAGGGCAATGTGATTTGTGCTACTAGCAGTGTTGAACCCCATAGCGGGCTGTTATTTACTAATGTTTTTATACAATCAAAGCATACACCCATTAGCAAGCCACTTTACTAAATAAGTAGCGTACAACTGCAGTTATCAATTATTGCAACTGAGCCGGTACTCAATACAGGCTCTTCTCATCTGCACTCAGACATACAGTCTTACCCCTTTAAGCTTGCTGCTGACGCTTATGCGTGGAAAAAAAATGAGCTCTCTTTTTGCCTTTCTACGTTATGTGCAGAATAAAAGAACAGCGGCAGGGCTGAAACCCTCCAGCATGACTCAGAGAGCTAAGAAAAGCCATCAGCCACACTGCTAATGTGGTGAGAACTCAAGCGCAGAGTGGTTAATTGCTTCCCTGCAAAAAGCCTCTCCTGTGCTAACACACCTCTGCCCATTGCCTTCGTATCATCACTTTCATATGTACATACATACACACACACACACGCACACGGTGGGGGTGAGTGTGGCACAAAAGAAGTGCCCTGAGTGAAGTCAATCATAATACTCCTGGCGAGTTAAACAGTTTGCCTCAGGTCTTGAAATCAATGTGCCTGTGTAAAATTACATCTAAACTGCAGGCCTGAGCATAGCGTGGGGTGTTTGTGCTTTGATTTACCCTGGAGGGAACCCCAGTAAAGTCAGTATGTCAAAAGTTTGACTTCATCTCCATACAACACCAGTGCCCTGGCTGAGGCATCAAGAAAGTGCCCCCAGTGCTGCAATCCATGGCCAGCCCATGTTCCCCAAGTAATGTATCCCAGCCTTCAATCAGTTATGCTGTCCAAGTAGGCACAGGATCCTCCCAGGGTCACCTCACCTTGTGTCCCTGATTATTGCTAGACCCATCTTAAGGAAAAAGCTAAATCATAGAATGGTTTGTACCATGGCTTTATGTATTTACTCTTCCTTAAGATACAGTAGTAGTTTACAAACACCCAGTTCATCAGATGTCCTCCCCCCAGATAACACTGCCCAAACACGCTCTGTAACAGGGACAAACAGCAGAGCAGCAGTGAGAGCTACAAGCCTGTCCTCCCCTCTGCACTGGGTTTCTACTCTGTGTGAAAACAAAAATCATTATTGACCAGCAAAGCACAGCAGAACAAAAGCCAGCCCTAACTGAAGGGAGCATGTGTTTCTCTAATTAGGGCACCTTCCCAATATCTCCATTCTGAAGTGCTGTGGCAACAGGCGATACGAACATTAACAAATCGAATAGAATGGGCAGGGAGACTGAAACAGAGAGAAAGAGCACAGTACAGGAGTGGCCTGTGCAGAATGGCACAAAAGCCAGCAAGTCTAGCATGGCTTTAGTAAATGATATGCAACAAGCACAATTTTCTTGTGCCTAGAAAATACAATAAGAGGTATAAGGACTTATTAGTTAAATCCTTGTAAGTATAATCCTATATAATTATCTTGACATCTTGAAGTGCAGATGTGGTTTTGTTTGAAGTAACCAGTATCAGTTATCTTCAGCAAACCTGAGCAATTACTCTTCAAAGTAAAGATGTGTTATATGTTTAAAGCAAAATGAGAGCAGTGCAGCAGTGCTGCTTATGCCTGAAGGAGTTGTAAAGACTGGCTACACAACTAGGCTTTTTTTTTTTTTTTTTTTAGGCTGCTTGGCTAAAGCAGGGCAGGCAAGCAGGAGGAAACAAAATACAGCTTTTATTTTGCAGTTACAGACAAATGTAGAAACAAAAATCAAAATAATTCAAGGCAAGCAAGCATATTACAAGAGAAAGGGACTGTAATATGAGAGAATATACTGGAACAATATACTTAAAGAATGACCTTCTCCTTATTCTCCTTACTTCTCATTTCTAGATGGGAACCCAATTCACTTTTATCCCTCTTTGCAGGGAAGCTCCTGTTTTTACACTGTGTTTGGGACTTCTATAAAATACATGGTTATAAGAGTTCGTGAGGTGACACATCCACTAATTTCTTACTTCATTCCATTGACCTCAGAGCCATTTTTCTGCCTTTCTCTTCTCAAGTTCTTTTTAAATTATATGTACACTAAATTCATATACATACAGAGCATGATGTAACCAAATCATGAAAAGGCAAAGTTGCTTTCTCCTAGAAGACCACCAAGAAAATAAACACGAAATTATGACTAACGAGGAATCTCAGATGCTGGAGTGTTGTTCATTCTCTACTGCTATATTCTGCTATATGGGTATTTATAGATATGTAACTATAACTAACCAGTTAAACTAGTTACTAGAAGCCATAAAAACAGTTATTGTGTAAATTGGTAACAAACCCCATTAGACTGCTTGTCTATCAAGCAATACACACTATTTCTCAATAGGTGATACTCTTTCCTTTCAAACCGCAAAAAGAAAATGGCAGCTAGCAAGGTCTCTGACACAGATGTGACTATGTGTGCTCCTGAGGGTGCACAGCACCCAGCACAGCTGCATCCAGTTCTGGTGCACCTGGCAGACACTCATCATGAGTCAGTTAAAAGATACCAAATCTAGCAAATATACATTCATTTAAGAAACTCCAGAAAGAAAAGAAAAATCAATCACATTAGCTTTGAAGCTGAAGTGAGACTGCACATCTGCCCAACAGTGTCAGAGGCCGTCAGGACCTCTCAGGCATTCACCTGCCTCTGAGGAGGTCACAGGACCTCAGCTAAAAGCAACTTGTGAGCTCCACGGCAGCACTGCCATCTCCCAAGGCTCTGCTCACTACTCCTTGCTCTCTGTTCACCAGAACTCCACAAACTCCTTGGAAGCCATCAGAGCAGGACCTGAATTTCAAGAAATTAGTTTGCTGTTTGAGCAGCTTATTATAACTTTGGATCAGAAGTAAGCTTTGGAAATAAGGAGTGAGCAGCATTTTTAGTAGAGATGTTCTCTGGGCTGCAACACAGTAACGGTTGTAACTGTTCATGACCAGGTGAAGATGTCTGTAATCCACTTCATTGCTTTCAACATGGAAATTTGGTTTCCCCCAGCAGATATGCTACAGCCTTACAATGCTGAAAGAATTAATATTTAGTGGACAGTTCAGAAAAGAAGAACTTCAGCTGTTTAGAGGCTTTAATTCATACTGCATATCTATGAAAGACAAGACTTGAATACCTATGGATTCAAACATGTTCAGTTTTCTTTTCCAACTACACAAATCCCATGCTCAAGCAGTTCACTATACATACAGTTTTCTAAACTCCTTTTAGCAGACATAAATAAGTTTATTTTTAGTTCTGTTTATTCCAGATTTTATCGGCAGAATAGTTTCATGTGTTCTTCCAAAGTCCAAACACAAATACATGCTGAAAATAAACTCTGCTTACTTTTCTAGGCCTACTTACTGGGACATTCTTGCCCACTTGTGTAACTCTAAGCACTGCTGCATATTTATGGGTTTGAATACATACAGCATAAAATGGAAGGCAAGTGGGTTTTCTAAATAGCTTCTGCAATGACTGGTCCCAAGCCAAACTCAAGGAAATGCTGGCCTTACTGCAGGTTTACCTGTTAATCTGCTGTAGCTGCACGGTGGAATCACTTTTTAAAAGTGGAAGAGAGGTGCTGGATAAAGAAGCACCCTGCAGGTGACACATGGGGTTTCCTTTCTTTGTGGGTAAAGTTAACAAAGTCTTCTGTTAGAGTTCATCCAGCTTCTTTCAGAAGTCTCAGGACTCCTTCCAGTGGAGCTGCTGTGAGAAGTGTCAACAAACAAACCAGCATGTGCTATGCAGGACTGCAAACACAACTAACTCCAGGGAGGGTTGCTTTGGGCACCCAAGCATTTTGAACAGAACTGTGAAATGGGACCAGCCTCTGAGACTTAGATATGCTGGGCAGTGAAGTTACCACAGGTAGTGGAAGTAATTTTCCACTGACAAATCCCGACTGCGTTTGCTATTACATGGCGTGCAACACAATAAAAGGTGCACTCCTGAATGGCCAAGAAGGGGAAAGAAGTTAAAATTTCTGTGTGTACTGCAAGATGGCTCTTGTAGAAATCAAGGCTGTGACTGTGGATTCAAGTTATACTGACAAGACCTTTAGCTAGTGCTGTAGAAACATTTTTCTAACCTCAGCAACCCCCTTTTCAATCCTGCCAGTTCCTCTCCCATGGAGTCTGAAATTTACCTACTACAGAGCAACAGAGAGACTCCTTCTCACAGCTGCAGACTGTGGGGGGTTTATTTATATTTAAGCCCTACTGTCAGTAGTTGTACAGAGAAAAAGGCACAGTTTCTTTTTCCAGCCAAGGACACACTGCTAGAGCAGTTCTTTCATAAAGAAACAGATTCCAATTGAATCAGATGGGGTGAGGGTAGGTCATGTAGGACAATCCACACCAATTTAGAGCTGGTTACATTTCTTGGGTAGGGCAGAGAGAGCATTAAGAGGAAGAGAAAGCTCTACCTTAGCCCTGTTGGCTCAGTTTGGCCTGACCAGTGCCACTTAAAGCATTTGCTCTAAATTAGCTCAGGGAAAGCCTGTTAAGGTCACTTGGAACTGGTGATTTCACAGTGTCATGGATCACATCCACGTTGGTTAAGCTTCAGTGGTCTCCACATACGCTGTCCTCTCCAACCAGTCTGCTCTCGTCCTGCCCTGCCCTCTAACAGTCAAAAGTCAGCAGAAAGACTCTTGTGGTTTCTGATCTTTAAGATGATGTTACATTGCTCCCACTTCCACTGGCAGAATAAAATATCTGGGAGTTTTTTGCACTAATATCAGTGTGGAAAATAGGAATGCATTTTGTCAGCATCATAGGAAGGAACTCTGACAATAACTTGGTTTTGATATGTGGTGGTGGTAATTGTATCAATAAGAGTAAGTAGATGTTCTAGTTTTCGTCCGTAGATTTATTCTGAAGAGTTAAAATATAGTCTGACACATATAGACACACACACAAGCACACACATGCACACACCTCCCTGCCCACAAAAGTTGGTCTACTTTATATAAAGCATATTAGAACTTTTTGCCCTTGGGTCTACAAACAGTTCATCCCTGCATTGATATGCATTATTTGTTGTAGAGAATTAAATGTAAAAATGCAGGCATTACACAAGAACAAGCAATGATACTGAAAACAGTTGAGCAAGAAACTTAGTCCTCTTGTCGGACCAGGTAGGGATGTGATTTTTTTTTCTCTCAATGCCTTATCTGCCTCTTTTTAGGATCCTATACATTCAGTTAACTTGGAGCCATTTCATTCCAGCAGTGAGTGTTGCACAACTTGCCACACAGCTGTTGTCAGCAAATAACACAGGATATTATAGCAAAATGAATAGCCTATTAGTTCATATCCTGGTTTATTTTCAAGCCTCAGTCTCGAGAAAGCCAACAGGCAGCTGCTCTGTGACTTTAAACCAGTCCCTATTCATTTTCTATGGGGCATGCCTGGACACCAAAATGTGGTGTGCATTATGCACACCAACATGAAAAGGAGCCTCATTCTTGCTTCAAGTCTGTGAAAATAATACATAGGATCTGATGGTTATATAAATAGTAGTAATTATGCAGAAAACAGCCCATGTTCCCTCGGTAATGGCACTTCATTAATTGTACCGAAACCTCCCTAAATTATAGCAATGGATTCTGCTGCCAGGTTTTGGGTTGGGTTTTTATGTTTGTTTGTTTTTTCCCTTTCATGAGCAAATTGTGCCACAGAAGAGTAAAATGGGAACATTTCTGCTGGATTGGAATGGACAAATTGCCCGTCATATAAAACAGCAGTAAGGGAGAGCTGTGATGGATAACACACACTGAAGCTGTGCTTGCTAACAGCAATAGAAAAATTATTACTTTGACTAAAATATTCAAGAAGTAGTTCCAGAAGTGGTGAAGCCCATTTTCCAATGCATTTGTTTCTCCAGGGTGGCTGAATTGCATGAAGGCTGCAGCATGAACTCACTCCGTCAGTAGACATGAGAGAGCCTTCTGAGGAGAAAGGAGTAATAGGAATTTTGAGAAAAACTGCAATTAGGCAGGGTGTTTTTTTAATTAGTATTAAATGCTAGATACTCTTCAAAGGAGCCAGCCATTGACAGAGGAGGGAACCCTTCATTTGTTACTGACCCTGTGTGTTGTGCAGCTGAAAGTCAGCCATGAAACACAAATTCCTGGAGGCCTTGAAGACAGCCAGAGCACCCCTTCGGTCTCCATAGGGATCCTCTGGCAACTAGTACAGTTTGAGCTCAGGCTGGAATATCTTTCCCTCAGTAAGGAAATAAGTGTCTTTGAAGCCTTCAGCAGTCTGTTGAACCTGGTTGAAACTGAGCTGCACATTTGAAAATGATTGAGAAGGGAGCTGATATTGGACATATATGTGCAGCAAAGGAGAATGAGCTTAGATTGTTCGGAATCCAGGCTAATAAAGAGATTTTTCATTATTGTCACATTTCTGATTCCAAGGGCTAATTGATGATATTGTCACTAAGCTATGGCCTCTATATAAAAGTCTGCATGTATTCCTCTCAACCTGCCTTTGGAGGTCCAGGCCTTTACTACAAGTATTTCATTTCCAAGGACAAATACTAGAGAAGAAGCCTACTACTCTAGAATTAAGTATCATGTAATTCTCCAACTCAAGGGGCAAAAGAAGTGACTGACATCAGGACCAGACACCACTGGCAGGTACATTGTTAGAGACTGATTTTCTAGTGTGTTGACAGCTCCATGGTCAGTGCTTATGGCACAGCCTGGGAGCCGGAGTTGCAGAGATTCCTTTCTCCTCATGGATATGGAGCTAGTAGCTACTACTTCAGTGATGCTGAACTCAGTCTCCACACTTTTCAAAATATAGTTATTTCTAAACATAATTATTTCAGTCTTTTTTCTCACTTTCAAAAGACTATGAAGAGGCTTCTTCAAAGGCTGAGAAGACACTCAAAACTATTTTGATTCCCTTTTCAAAATATTGACTACATAAGTAGCTGCTAATGAATACTCCACAAATCCCAGGAGTGTGTGAAATTTTGTCCCTTGCTGCTCTTTGTGAAATCGTAAACAGGATTTCCTTTGGTTTGCATTTAGAAGAAATTGTTATTGTTATTGTTATTGTTATTGTTATTGTTATTGTAGACCCTTCTATACAAACTAACATTGATTGTTAAGTAAAGTGTTTCTAATGCATTTTGGTTTATTGTCTATACTACTAGATGCAGTAACAGGAGCAGCTAATCAGTTTAATCCACTCTTGTTACCCTGCTGCACACAAAGAAGCATACAAACTCAACTGCATTTCTCAGGATTGCAAATCCAGTTAGTTATTAGTTTGTTTCTGGCTTGGTTTGTTTTTTATTCCCCCAATCCTCTGTTAATTTTATTTCATCTAACCTTGTAACTCCTGATGAGTTACAAAGAAGCCCAAGAATCAGTTATTCCATGAGTTTCCCTCATGTCTGGTTGTCATAACTGAAAGTGTTGATGAATGCTCTAGTATCCAGTATCTAGTATCTGTCTCTTGTGGTCTGCAAGCTGAAGCTACATAATGTCACTGTTTTATTTCATTCTGGCATACTCCTTTCTCTCATAAACTGTATGCCTGTGATATGCTTTCCCAAACACTTCTCAACAAATACAACTGTGCTAAAGAAACTTGACACAGCAAATAGTTAATAAAAGTGTAAAAAGAATTATCAAAATATAATCTGAAAAAAAAATGAAAACAAAATTTGTGTAGATGAAGTAGTTGGCACAAAGATGTGGTATTTCTAAAAAGGCCAGTAAGAAGGTTGGAGAACACTAGGGAAATCCTCGGGCCAGTTCTACTTTCTGTTTCAGTGCTAGAAATGCGCTATTTATTATAGCCCACACACCTGTAGTCAGGTTATCACTTTCAAACTCAGCATGACATTTAGAAATACTGAGTATATAGACTGTTGACTGGAGGTAGGAATTCTTAGCAACGTAAAAAAATAGTAGTTTCTAAATTAAATCTCCAAATGGAAAAAATATCAGTCGATGCCTTTTTTACTACCTGTTTCAAATTATTCTCCTGTTTCATTGTATTTGGTTTGTGTAGTGATGTTCTGGAAGCAAGTGGGTTACACGGGTGGCTCCTGTGAGAAGACACCAGAAGTTGCCACCATGCTCCATGTTGGACAGACCCAGTTCCAGATGGCTCCAAAACAGATCTGCTACTGCCCAAGGCTAAGCCCATTAGTGATGCCAATGGTGCCTCTGTGATAACATATTTAAGAAAGGGTAAAAAACACTCTGCAGCAGCAGGGAGAGAGGAGTGGGAAAATGTGAGAAAAAAAAGCCCTGCAGACACCAAAGTCAGTGAAGAAGGATGGGCAGGTGATGGTCCAAGTACTAGAGAAGAAATTTCCCTGCAATCCATCACAAAGACCATGGGGACAGAAGTTGTTTCCATTAGCCCATGGAGGTCCACAACAGAAATGATATCCACCCTGCAGCACATGGAAGATCCCACAGTGGAGCAGGTAGATGTGCCCTGAAGGAAGCTGCAGCCTGGGGAGAGCCCACACTGGAGAAAGCTCCCAGAAGGAGTTCCAGCCTATGAAGATGAGCCCACACAACAGCGGGTTTTCTGGCAGGACCTGTGAGCCTATGGTGGCCACAGGTGACACATGCTGGAGCACTCTGTTCCTGAAGGACTGCACTCTGTAGAAGAGATCCATGAAGCTCAAGAAGTTTGTGAGGGCCTGCATCCCACCAGAGGGATCCCACACTGGATCCAGGGCAGAGTGTCAGTTCATCGCGTGTTGTCTCTGCCACAAGCGCCATTCTCAGTCCCCTGCCACACTCAGGAGGCAGAAGAGCATAGAATGAAGCTGAGCCTGAGAAGAAGGTTTGTGGGGAGAGAAGGTGGTTTTATTTTCATCTTATTTCTCACTACCCTATTCTGTTACAATTAATTGGCAATAAATTTAATTAATTTCCCCAAGTTGTGTCTGGTTTTGCCCATGATGTCAACTGGTAAGTGATCTCACCATCCTTACCTCAACCCAGAAGTTTTCTTCATATTTTGTCCCCCTGTCCTGTTGATGGAGGGGCTTGGTGGGCACCTGGCAGCCAGACAGTGTAAGGCCACCATATTAATTTATTTAATGTTTATTCTTTTTCAAAAGTCCTTCTGCGTCTATTTACTCTGTTAATCTCTATTCAATACCTCTTATTTTCTCTCCTGTTGTAGTGTTTCTACTAAACTTGAGTTACTAAAGTTGCTTCATTTTTAATCACAAGTTGTGCTACTTCATAATTCAATTTCATTTTTCTTTAACTTTCAAAGTCCATATTCAGTCTTTACTAGTGCAACACATTCATTCAATCAGTTCCCGAGGCACGCATAGTACTTTCAACAAATGCAACAATAGTCTATCCTCTAACAAGCTTAGGGCTGAAATAACAGATGACTGAAGAAGCCTGAGCTGGGGGCAATCAGGGAATAAGGTTTGGACAGTATACACTTGAGAATGAATTGACCACAGGATATATATAGATCATCACATCCTTGATGGCATGTAACTGTGTAATCAGGGTCTGATAAAAGCTTCAAGACATCAAAGCAATGAGGTTTTCGAACAACCTTCTTATTAGAGTTGTGGGGACAAAAAAATAAGTCATCCTTAAGCTGGAGCCTGGTGTGTTTCTGAAAAGGACTGTGTGATGCTGTCGCCTGCAGCAGCAGGAGAGTGCTTTTTTTGTTTGTTTGTTTACTTTTTTTCACAGTGCTTTTGTATTTGCTTGTTGTGAACCATGGAGGGAAAGGGTCTTTGTTAGAGTGCAGGTTTCCAGAAAGTGAATGTCAAAGCTGCATGCGTGAAGGACAGCAGTCAAGGAATGGCACCTTGTGGATGGATAAAGAAGTGTTGGCACAAGACCTAGTGAGAAAGCAGACTCTTTCTAAATGGCTTTCCAATGGCTTTCGTATCTGCTCCTGTGGTAGCTCCTGTCCATGCTCAGGGGATGAATGTATTGGATTTATGGCCCAAGAGACAGACACTGGGCATCAGACAGAATATTGCTGTGGACCAGTTGAGGACTAACTCAACGAGAGCTGCCAATGTGCTGTGAGGGCTGGCAGCCTGTGGCACCAACC